>NC_057807.1:587676078-587710594 GCF_018294505.1 Triticum aestivum | reverse complement strand
CTCCTCCAAGTGTCGGCGGTGCCGCCGTTCGTGAGGGGGGCCAAACCTCGGAGACGCGTGCCGCCTCTTCGGACATGCCACCACACCACCCTGCATGTATGAGGGGCCGGTGCGACGCTCCGGTGGCATTGCTACCCCCAGGGCCCCCGTCCCGCCTAACCCTGGAGCGGTTGACCACGAGATCTATCCCTTTGACTTTCCACGGACGGGCTTTGAACAGTGGACCTCTCCACCCGGTTGTGTCAGGTCAGCTCAGAGGGACACCTGGGAGCAACATCCGGGCCAAACCGACTGCTACATCCCCTCCGTGTAGACCCGATGCGTTCATTTTTCCCCTCCAGGTGCCGGCGGCGGCGCCGTCCGTTAGGGGGGGCATGCCCCGGAGATGCATGCCGAGCGTTTGCAACCGCCACAACACTTCCAGACTTGTGAGAGGCCGCCTACGCAAGATTTGACGGCATGCTAGCCCCGGAGGCCGCCGGCCACAGTCGTAGACGTGCGAAGAGCAATCCGCGTAGAGGGAAGTGTTCAGACACTTCTCCATCACGAAAAATTATGAAAAAATACCATCGGTTCTATAGCACATGTGCCCACGTCGTGTAAAAAACTCATGATTTTATCGCTCTTCGAGCATTTAATAATATTCATGCCGCATCGTTACCGCAAAACGTCTACTACCGTGTCATCGCCGTTCGTGAGGGGGGCCACACCCCAGAGACGCGTGCCGCCTCTTTGGACATGCCACCACACCACCCCGCATGTATGAGGGGCCGGTGCGACGCTCCGGTGGCATTGCTACCCCCCCCCCCCCAGGGCCCCCATCCCGCCAAGCCCTATAGCGTTTGACCATGGGATCTAGCCCTTTGACTTTGCACAGACGGGATTTGACCAATGGACCTCTCCACCCGGTTGTGTTAGATCAGCCCATAGGAACACTTTGGAGCAACATCCGGGCCAGACCCACAGTAAGATCCCCTCCGTGTAGACCCGACGCGTCCGTTTCCCCCCTCTAGGTGCCAGCGGTGCCGCCATCCGTGAGGGGGCAAAACCCCGGAGACGCGTGCCGCCTCTTCGAACATGCCACCACACCACTCCGCATGTATGAGGGGCCGGTGCGACGCTCCGGTGGCATTGCTACCCCCCTCCCCCAGGGCCCCCGTCCCGCCTAACCCTGGAGCGGTTGACCACGAGATCTAGCCCTTTGACTTTCCACGGACGGTCTTTGAATAGTGGACCTCTCCACCCGGTTGTGTCAGGTCAGCTCAGAGGGACACCTGGGAGCAACATCCGGGTGCCGGGCGTTTGCAACATCAGGTCAGCCCATGAGGGGGGCACACCGCAGACGTGAGGGGGTCACACTCCGGAGACGGGTGCCGGGCGTTTGCAACCGCCACTAAACTTCTGTCGCATAGCTGTTTTTGATTTTAATAAAATATAAGGACCTATATTCAAAAGAACATGACGGCACATTATTAATGTGCTCGAAAAAATACAAACTATATATATATATTCATAATCTATGGAAAAAATTACAAACTACATACATATATATATATATATATTCATATAATACATAAAAAAGCATAAAAACATATTTTAAAAAAGCATAAAAACATATGAAAAAAACATGTAAAAAAATAGCTATGCCGACGGGATTGCTGTCGGCATAGAAACGGCAGGGTTTTGGGACGAGGTGTGCCGAGGATCGGTGACGTGGCGCCTATGCCGTCGGCATATCTACGCCGCGGATCGATGACGTGGCATGCGGAGATATGCCGACGGCCGCCCGTCCCGACCGTCGGCATAGGGTTGACGACGTTAGCGCTGGTCACGGACGGGGTCGCCGGGCCCACTTTGTATGCCGATGATTTTTTTATTCCGACGGCTGCTGTCGGCGTGTTCGTAGATAGGCCGACGGCCGTTCTGTGTCGGCGGCTGCCGTCGGCTTATATCAGGGTAGCCCGACAGCCAGGATAAGCCGACAGCCAGGACAAGGCTGTCGGCATATCTCAAGCTAGGCCGACGGCAGCCGTCGGCATTGATTTGGCCGTAGGCATAGGTCAGTTTTCCGGTAGTGATACGAACGTAATAAAGCGTGGTGGACTCTCGCTGCATCTCTTGGCTCACCCCCTAAAACCAGACATGAATCGTGCGTGGACACGTCCACCCAGTACCGCGTGCGTGTACCCTTCCATTAGTGCCAAACTTTAAACGGGACGAGGGTACGAGATCATGTGTAGAAGCCGTGTTTTAACGGTGAGATTTGAAGAGTCACACGTGCATGAATCTACGGTCGTTTCAGTTCAAAGAACAGCGTCAAACCACATAGGCATGTCCGGAACCATAGTATTCGAAAACATGCATGCATGGCTCGAACCTTTCTTGTCCATAGTTTCTACTGCGTGCATATGGAAACCGGTTGACATGCAAATCTACGGGAGTTTCAGTTCAAAGAACGACGTCAAGCCACAGAGGCATGGCCGGAAGTTTTCTTGTCCATAGTATTCGAAGACATGCATGCAAGCGCGGAACCTTTCTTGTCCAAAGTTTCCACATTAGTACTTGTGTGCATATGGAAACCAGCTGACATGCATTAGCATTACGTACTAGACTAGAAGCCCCATCATAGGTTGTCCGTTTTCGTGTGCCGTATCTATTGAATTCATGATTCAGCCAACTCATCCAAAAGTCCGACTGATGAAGAAAGACATGCAATATATTTCAACACTTCCCATGTCTAGGCTATTTTTGTCCTTAGACGTGGGATCGAGGTAGGCCACAGAATAGTTTCTATTTAATATTGCGTTGGCATGGTCTTGAACTCAAGACCTTTTAAAAAAAAAAAACTCCATCCATATGTTGATCAAATAACAAGAGTCTTACTATCGTTCTTTACATGAGGGGAGTGTTGAAATATATTGATTAGCCACTTAGGGTGGAACAGAATTACACAGTATCTCATTGGACATGCTATCAAAACTAAATTTTGCTATCTCATGCGCCATCTTGTTAGCATGCCTATCAATATTAACAATCTTGAGATCAACAATAAACTTGAAGGCGCTGATCGCTTCCATTTTTAAATCCACATAAGGAGACCTGTCAAGAGTTTCTTTCGCTAGGAAGCAGCTAAAGAGCAGTCAGTTTCCAATATAATTGGTTTGTGAAGAGTAATACTGATGTACAGCCCGGCGAGGCACGCACGAAGTTCCGCCTCCTCCGCTCTGGAGCACACTCGAATAAAATTCCAAAAGGACACCAAGACTTCTCCCAGGTGATTCCTAGCGACAAACCTAATGCTAGCAGATCTCAACCTCTCCACAAATCTAGCATCAACGTTTATCTTAATATACCCCCACTCCGGAGGCTTCCAAACAGCACGATCATTTTCATTTTGTGGACTAAAATTCTTCCCATTCCCCATGATCCACTTCCTTTTGGTGCTTAGGTCCACTTGCACACGAGCGTTGGACGTCGAGAAAATCTTCCAATAATTTTTCACGAAGATAATAGACGCATTCACCGATTCTTTCCCTCTTCCAAAAATCAAAGCGTTTCTCAGATGCCAAGCTCTCCAGAACAAAAATAACACTTGCTCGCGTACCGGAGACCGCAATTGATCAAGCAGGATGAGAACAAAAAATAATTCAATACCTCTTGGCTCTGATATCATATTGAATTCGTGCTTCAGTCAATTCATTTAAAAATCCGAACTGATGAAGAGAGACCTGCAATATATTTCAACAATATCGAAACACTCGTTTCCCAATATACTCAGAAAACGACAATCTGTTTCAGGACCCTATCCATATACCTAGAAAATTGCATTGTTGTACGGTGCGTGGAACTATTCTAACCATAACCATTCCCTCGGTCGTGCACGTCTACTAACCACAGGATTGTTCCACCACTCGTCACACGATCAACGGCCCTCGCCGCTCCACTAGATCGATCGTGGTTTCGGAGATCGTTTCTGGGAGCAGAATCATGCATGCGGCGCCAAGGACGCCGAAGGAGACAAACGACACTATTTTCCACGACCCTGCATGCATGCATGAACACTCCCACCAATCGAGCAGGGTAATTAAACCGCAGGACCGGGGCGTCGCCTACCGGCCCAGCCGGCCAGCGAGGTACGTCCCGCGTGGCGCCGTGCATGCGCACGACGACGACGAGCTCCTCGCCCCCTTCGGCCACGTCGGGTGGCGCGGTGCACACGGCACATGCACGCCGCGCTGCCCGGGCAGTGGGGCGCCACTCGCGCTGCACGACGGGACACTTGGTCTGGTCGCCCGGCCGGTCCAATAATTTCCAGGGGTTTCCCACGCACCAAACCGACACATGCGATCCCGAGCGTCTTCGAGCTCGGCAGAGCAGATCTTCCTTGAACTTTCGCTGGAGGAAGGCGGGTTCGACTTCGACCGATAGACCGATGCACACGCCACGGTGGTTGCAGAGGGGGGTGTGCGGTATAGATCCTGTCGCCGGCGCGTCCGGCCGGAGGGCGGCAGGGCGAATCTTTTGACGCCAGGCCGGCCGCGGATTTGAACGTGGCTATATGCGTTCGTGCGTTTTGGTACGGGGGATGATTGGCTCGCGCGTCCGTGCACCGTAAGCGTCGAGTTGTACTGTCGATCGTATTAGTGGTATAGCATGGTTCTGGGTGCTGGGTTTGCTGGTTTTGTTTCAGCTAGGTCTAAGTAATGTTTAGTGCGGCTGGAAACATAATAGAGGCCACTGACACCAAACGGCTTGACTTGACTACTCGACAGTGCTCGATGTATTGTGTCAACTGTCAGGTGGGGATTTGTTCTAAATTTTCTCACAATAGCTACTTGTAAGTCACCTGAAAGTAGTTTTTTGTGTCAGTTGATTTTGGAAGGAAAGAAGAGCCGCCGGTGAGAAGGAAGAAGCAGTCGCTAGCTCGCCGGAGAAGCCCTCCGGTCTATTCTAGGGCGGTAGACGACCCCACTATCTATCTTAGAGTGGCTTTGCCTCAAAAGAAATCTATCATAGAGTGGGCAACCCTACTATCTAACTTAGGGTGACAGACGACCCCATTATCTATCTTAGGGGTGTTGGAGGTGGGGTTGCAGGTTCGTCAGAAGAAATGGTTCATGTCTAGGATTAGAGGGATGGTTAGGAGCGACAGCATCACGGTAGTGTGCGACAGTTGCGAGGAAGGTGGGGCGGCGAGGCTAGCGTGAGAGCGCCGCTGGCCGTAAGTAGCGGCAGCAGGCGCAGTGGTAGATCGATGGTTCAAGGTTGAAGAGGATGATCAATGAATTGTTTTGGAGGTTGAAGAATCTGATCTGGTCATCCATCTTGTATCTGGCGGCTCACAGCGAATCGACCGACCCAAATTTGATTTTCAGTCACCTGGCATCTAGCCAATCCATATTTTTCTTGTCCTTTGGAATATTTATCAACTTAGCTAAATGTGATGTTTGTTATGATGAGTGTGCTTAACATGTCGAGCAAATATCATGACACCACAACTATTATTGCTAGGGTTATGGGCACGAAAAAATTGTGTCAATTGATGCTAGGAAAGTACTAGTACTGTAACACTTATATTCTCCTTCTGAATTAATGGATAGAGCAAATCTTTTGCCTTCATTTAGAAAAAAACATGACTCATAAAGCACATATTTTAGAAAAGTTATTTCAAAATGTTCAAATCTTTGAGATTAGGATGTTTGATACTATTTTTGACACTAAAGACCCACTAGTTGGTCCGCCCCATGGAAAAAGATTGATTTCACCTCGCGCGGACCAAGTTGAACACGACCGGACCCGTGCCAGAAAAAATCTTGCTACTTTGAATTTTGGGCCAATTAGAGCAACCCAACGGGGCGACCCAAACTGACAGTGAATTTATCCGTTTTTTGTCTGTTTGGGTAGGCCGTCCGCCCGGCGTCCGCCCTGTTTTAGATTTGGGTCAGCAGTGCGCCCTTCACGCCGACCCATTTCATGTCCGCATTCAACTTTTTTTTTAAAAAGCCCGCGGCCGATCATGCCAGCGGCCATGTCTCATGTCGACACCATGCCAGCGACGGCATACAATGTCGGCTTCAAAAAATATCACCACAGTTCATGCTGGCGCACTCGTCAGCCGGCCGGCACACATTCCAGCACACAAAAAAAGGTGGGACTTGAGTTCGACCACACCATCGCGGCGCCCGTGGTCATGTCAGCACACCTGCCGGCATACAAAAAAGATGGCGCTCGCCAGCATAGATCACTCGTCGTCGAACTTGAGCATGTCGGCCTGCATCTTCTCGAACCACGGACTCTAACTTGGCGGCACGGTGTTGAAATCCACCTTCATGATCTCCACCCCGGCCATCATGCTTGCGAGAGCCACTTCTTTCGCCTTGGTCTTGGCGTTGGCGGCCTCGATCTCTAGCATCTTAGCTTGCTTCTCCGCCTCCATCTCAAGCATCCTTGCTTGCTTCTCCGCATCCAGCTCAAGCCTCCTCCTTTCGATCTCCATGAAGGCGTTCATTTGCTCTTCTCTTTCTTGCCGGCGCTTCTCCTCCCTTGAGTCCTTCTTGGTGATCATGCCCTCCACGGTTGCGATCAAGGCAATTGATGTCCTCCTTCTTGGAGTTGGTCTTCCTCCGCGGCCGAGCCTTCTTGCCGTCCACAACCTCCTCCATGGCTTGCTTCCCACCACGGGACTTGAGGGCGACATATTGCGCCTTGAACTTCTCCTCGTCTTTGATCACCCTAAAGCAATGGGAGAGGTTGAAGCACTTGCCATTGTGTTGGACCTTGAATGCCTCCAAAGCTTGAAATGCCTACAAATGTATTTCATGCAAGCATATTGGCAAAATGGTATGCAAATGAACACGCAAGCATAAACTTGATAACATAAAAGAGGGCAGCTTGCTAGCATACCATGTCTTACATGCCGATGCTGCTCACGGGGAGGGCCTTGACGCGCTCAAGAGTGGCACAAAACTTGTTGAACTCTTGTTGGATCACCCTTCATCGCTTCGAAATGGACACCCACCCGCGCACGCTTACTATTTGGTACGGCGGAAACTTCTTGCGCTCATGGAACTCACGATGGACACGAATCCATAAAGTTGAAGGCTTTTGTTCGGCGCCCGTCTTGGGGTCTTGCCCAATGTCTCTCCAACACTCGCAAAGAAGCTTGTCCTCGGCCGCCGTGTATGCCTTGATCTGCTTGCTCTTGCGCTTCGGCTTCAACCTGGTGGCTTGGTTGGCGGGCTCGTCCTCGAACAAAGGCTCCCCTTCGATATCGCACTCGTCCTCTTCCTCTAGCCCGTAGTCCTCCGAAAACTCATGGTCGAGGGAAGCCGTCCAGATCCAGGCCGACCTGATCACGCATGAAGGCCGCCTGATCTTCATTGTAGCCAGCGAATGGCGTGAACGCCCCTCGGCCATCCTGGCTTTGTGTATTGTCGGGATCGAAGCCAGCGGCCTGCGCACCACCCTCGAAGATCATGTTCTGGATGTACTCGTCGTCGCCGGCAGCCGGCATTCCGTCGAACAGGTTGCGTGCGCCCGACAGCACGTCGGCTGGCGTCTGCCGCGCACGTTTCCTCGCGCCTCCGGTTAACGAGCCACCGGCCACCGGTGTGGCATTGAGGTCGATGGGCGCGGGCGCAGGCGTGGAAGGCGCGACCACGCTCACCTCGGGCGAGCACTCCCCGGAGAGGCGGGAGGCCTACTGGTAGACGTGGAAGCCGGGCACCGGGGTGTAAGCCGATGCCGGGACGCGTCAGGCAACACCGTCTGAGGGAAGGCGGATGAGCCGGTGCTGGCCGTCGCGATGCGGGCGTTGGTGACCTCCTGTTGCACGGCGGCGGCGACGGCGGTCGCCGCGATGGCTTCATCCCTCGAGTCCGTCGCGTGCCTCCGGTCCTTCCTATTGGTCGACTCATTTGCCCGCTGTTCGGGCGTTAACACCTTCTTCGGCTTCGGCGCGGCGGTCTTGGAGGGGGCGTGAGGCTTGCCTTCACCGGAGGGGGCGGCCAGCATGCCGGACGAGGCGAGGGAGGCAGCGCCATCGAGGTCGTCGTCCATGGTGGGGGTGGGGCGGGAGCGCGCGCGGGCGGGAGGGTTTTTGGGGGGAATGGAGGAAAATGGTGGAGGCTGCCACCGATCAGGGGGCCCGAAGGAGGAGAAGGCGCGCGCGCGTCCGCCTCGTGTCCTCACCAACGCAAATCCTGCTAAAAAATGGACCGGGAATGGGTCGGCAGGCGGACGCCAAGTGGACGCGCGTCCGTTTGGATCGGCGCGTTTGGCCGACATTTGTGTCCGTGCCGACCTGAACGGACGCCAAGTGGACGTGCGTCCGTTTGGATCGGCGCGTTTGGCCGACATTTGTGTCCGTGCCGACCTGAACGGAAGCCAGCGGATGAAATGGGTCGCTCCGTTGGAGTTGATCTGATGAGCCAAAATTGTATCTAGGAAGTTTCTGTTAGTTTTTTATAAGCCGAATGACAAGGACGAAGCAGCATGCCGATCCAGATCTCCAAAATAGGATGTGTTCGTTAAAATATATCCGTTTCAGTGTGTGGTCAGCCGGGGAAGCTTGGGGCATTCGTCTCTGATTGGGATCATTTGCAAATCTGTGGTGCTGACAAAATAGCTAAATCGAAGTAGTATATAAAATGCACAGGTCAGGGACACCATACGGATGAGATGCCACGAGGAAGAAATGACATGTTCCTGGTTTGGTACTATGCTAGCACTGCAGAAGGCTCTAGTTTATGAAAACAAAGAATCGTTTTGTCGAGCCAATCTTGATTGTATTTAAACCAAATACTAAACTAACTTAACCAAGTGGCCGAGGTGATATCGTCACACATTTGCATTGCATCGTCGAGTTGATTGCATTGCTCTGCCAAATTAATACAGTTTATATCCTGTTTTTTTTTAGTTGTTTCTTCTTTCTTGCTTACTAGGTTGGTTGGCTCCTTGGCCTGTTGTAAAGATCTTAGTTACTGCTCCAGAGAGTTTAATTAGTTAAGCAGTATTTTATTACTGAGATTCCTACTAATGAACTCTTGCTCTCATAACATACTGGTTAGTTTACCGTGTTCTGAACTAAACACGCACACGCCTGATGCTAACAGGAAGGTACTGCTGGCAGCAGTCACACAATTGGCATATACGCACCGACGATTTTCCCAAGAACGCGTGTGAACGGTTGTGATTTGTGCCTGCTATGTTTTCATTATGTTTCAGACCGGCGTTTCAGATGCATCTAGATGTTGTTGACCTCAATGAAATGCTCCATCGATTAGTTTTCGAAGGTGTACTGTGTCCTTGGTTATAAACGTTTTGAACACTGAAAATCTAGAAATGCATGATTGCACCCGTGAACAAGCACGCCCAGCACACATCCAAATTTGCAAGTGAACAACAACCTTCGGTTGTCCATCAGCTGTCGTGTCCAATAATGTGAACGAAGAGAACACTGTGCTGGTTAACAGCAAAATCTGTTTGTAATGGAGAAAATAGTTTGTAGTGGATCTTACTATCCTTAACGTGATCCCTTTTGTCATGCGTAGGTCTCAATCATTTTTATTTTGCTAATCAAAGGAAACAGTTTAGGTGAGATGCCGAATATCGTCGAGGACGCACACAGCGGGTTCGGCTCCTCTGCAGTTACGGTGTTACTGTATGGGTGTTGTAGCTACCTTGATCTGCCGTCCATTGTAATCGGAAGGTTCTCCTTTCTCCACTCTTGGACGTGGACTGATGACTCCATCCACCGTGATTGCTGCTGCGGCGACCTTCAGCGGCGAGAGCTGGCTGCGGTAGAGAGCAGGCACGTCCGGTGCATGTGTAACTGTTGGAAATATGAGCAATTTACCGAATGATTTTATTAATAAAAATACTAGATAAAGCATGACTAAAATAGCAAATATAAAGCAAGTCATGCAATCTGACAGAGAGAAGGTAAACATCGTCTGCATATATGAACTTGAGCTAAACACATCTAGAACAGACACTAGATGAAGTTGCTTATACGAAACAGAACCTAACATACGAAGGGCAGAAACTAGAACCAAGAACTGTAGCAGGACTTCTAACAGAAAAGAGAAGAACACGTACGGCACAGCAGCAGCAGAATCGCTGGACTTGGGGTCGGTGTCCTCGCCTGCCATGTCGTCGACGAGGTCGTGGACGTGTCGTCGGCGACCGGATCGTCCGTGATGAAACAGCTAGTAGTCGCGCTGAGCGCTCCCCAAAGACCTTATCACCCTTCTCCCGTACAGGACTCAAAAGGTGCAGTCTCGGAGGCCTACTGTCCCGACGTGCGGTGCACGCCGCAAGCCGGGATGAGGAAGACAGCAGTAGCGCAGAGGTTGGAACTGTGTGGCGAGAGAAAGAGGACCTTCTGATGTGTCTCTCGGGAGAGGAGCGACCTCTCTTATATAGGCACAACAGAGGGACGCGAACAGGCTGCGCCGGGAGGTGAAGCAACGGAGGGAGACGAAGTGAACAGGCAGCACGCGAAGAGGTGCGCCGTTCGTATTCATTATCCACTACCGCAACCTTTCGTATACCCGTAGTGCGTGGCAAAAATTAGACATCGGCTCGGCTCATTCCCGCAACCCGCGGCGCGGCGTGGCGCGTCGTGACGAGGCGTGGCGGGCGGCGGAGGAGGAGCGCGCGTGGATGTCCCTCTTGTTCTCATGCTCACATAAGTGGGGAAGGAGCCTCCCTTATAAAGAGGTCCAACTCCCTCTAAACTAGCAATGTGGGACTAAACTTTAGTAGTATCCCTTGCCTTGCACAAATGGGCTAAGTGGGCCTCTAGGATTTATTAGGAATTTCTGAAATAGTTATTGGGCTGCCCCAATATAGACTAAATTCCAGCAATCCCCCACCAGATCCCAGACGCACACAAAAATTTACCTTTGGTTCCAAAACACTGTTTTATATACCGGTACTGCAGTGGAGACTATTAAGTTGAATTTCCACCTAGAACTCTATGCTACACTAGTAAGCAACTTGAACAGTGGAATGGGCCTTGAACTGCAAGTTTTCTGCGAATCTAGCTTCACATAAAGCCTTGACCGATACGTGGCTACCGTGGGTCTTCCCCGCGGGTGGAGCTTATGCGTCATACTCCGTGACCTTTCATGAGTTTACTAGAGAGAATCCTACTCTCATAGATTGCGACGTTTGACAATCAGACTCATATAGGTGTGTTCTTCAAAAGATGTTCTGCAGGATAACATCTCTGCTTAAATAAGCCACTTAGAACACATTAAGATATACATCAACCTGCCATGCAGATTAGGATAGTATTGCATCTTCATGGAGTGGTATTGTGAATAGTAGGGATACTCTCCTCTCAGTTGACCAACAGCTTGTCTTCCACATCTAATTCACGGGATCTCCGATCACAAAGAATAGGTTACCACTATGAACAACTCATATTGTGGGTCTCATACCCATCTCCCTCGATGCATTATCTATCACATTACGCGATAGACCCTTAGTAAAAGGATCTGCCAGATTTTTAGACGTTTGGATATAATCCAACGCAATAACTCCGGAGTTTTTCATTTTCCTGACAGACTTTAACCTTCTCTGAACGTGTCTTGATGACTTCATATTATCCTTTGAGCTGCTCACTTTCGTGATCACAGTTTGATTGTCGCAGTTCATAAGGACACCCGGTACAGGTTTCTCAACAACCGGCAAGTCATTCAAGAGCCGGCGAAGCCAATCTGCTTCAACCGTAGCTGTATCTAGTGCTGTGAGTTATGCTTCCATTGTTGACCTCGTTAAGATGGTCTGCTTGCAAGACTTCCACGAAACAGCGCCACCTCCATGAGTGAATACATAACCGCTCGTGGCCTTTATCTCATCAACATCTGAGATCCAGTTTGCGTCACTATACCCTTCAAGCACCTTTGGGTGCCCAGTGTAGTGAATTCCATAATTCACAGTGCATTTCAAATAACGTAAAATTCTCTCTAGAGCTTTCCAATGCACATCTCCTGGTTTTGAAACAAACCGACTCAGTTTGCAAACAGCAAAAGAGATGTCAGGTCTTGTAGCACTGGCTAAGTACATAAGCGAGCCAATAATCCGAGAATACTTCAATTGATCTCTAGCAATTCTTCGATTCTTTCGAAGCAGCACGCTAGCATCATATGGTGTTGGAGAGGGCTTGCAGTCACTATAGCCAAAGCGACTCAAGATCTTTTCCACATAGTGAGATTGAAGCAATGTAATCCCACCATCATCATCTCTCAACAACTTGATGTTCAGAATGACATTAGCCACTCCTAAATCCTTCACCTCAAAACAGCGAGATAGGAAATCCTTGACCTCCTTAATAACATTCAGATTTGTTTCGAAAATCAGTATGTCGTCAACATACAAGCAAAGCATAACTCTCTCGCCCCCACCATGGCGATAGTACACACATTTATCAGCTTCGTTCACAACAAAGCCTGCAGCTGTTAAAGTTCTTTCGAACTTCTCATGCCACTGTTTGGGTGCTTGCTTGAGTCCATACAAAGACTTCAGTAACTTGCACACTTTTCCTTCCTGGCCATCTATTACAAACCCATCTGGTTGTTCCATATAAATTTCCTCATCCAACTCTCCATTTAGGAAAGCAGTCTTAACATCCATTTGATGAACGAGAAGACCATGTGAGGCAGCTAGTGAAAGTAAAACTCGAATAGTGGTCAGTCGAGCCACAGGTGAGTAAGTATCAAAGAAGTCTTCACCTTCCTTTTGGGTATAACCCTTAGCCACGAGCCGAGCCTTGTACTTTGCGATAGTACCATCAGGCCTAAGCTTCTTCTTGAATACCCATTTGCATCCTATAGGTTTGCACCCATAAGGACGATCAGTTATCTCCCAAGTTTAATTCGCCAAGATGGAATCCATCTCGCTACGAACTGCTTCCTTCCAATAGTCTGCATCTTCCGATGCATAGGCCTCCGAAATAGAACTGGGAGTGTCATCTATGAGATACACAAGAAAATCATCACCAAAGGACTTTGCAGTCCTCTGTCTCTTGCTCCTAATAGGAACTTCATTGTTCTCCTCCACAGGACTTTCAAAGTGTACCATCGAAATGGCAGGTTCGGTAATTGTAACTGGTCCCGGATTCGATGAACTAGGCATCTCCTGATTAGATGAGGTAGCCATATCCTTCATGGGAAAGATATCTTCAAAGAAAGTCGCATCATTCAACTCCATGATCGTACCGACATGCATGTCAGGTACCTCAGATATTACAACCAAGAATCTATAGCCAATGCTATGAAAAGCATATCCCAGGAAAACACAATCCACAGTTTTTTGGTCCCAGCTTCCGCTTCTTTGGAATGGGCACATTGACTTTCGCCAAACAACCCCAGGTTCGTAGATAAGAGAGATTTAACCTTTTCTTTTCCCATTCCTCGAATGGAGTTATCTCTTTGTTCTTTGTGGGAACTCGGTTTAGGACATGACAAGCAGTCAATATCGCCTCCCCCTACCATGCCTTGGAGAGACCCGATGTGTCTAACATGGCGTCAACCAAATCAGTTAGAGTACAGTTCTTTCTTTCGGCCACCCCATTTGACTGAGGTGAGTAGGGAGGCGTCCTCTCATGGATTATACCATGTTCCGCACAAAAGGCATCAAATTCATTGGAAAAATACTCTCCACCACGGTCGGACCTAAGCCTCTTGATTTTTCGATCAAGTTGGTTTTCAACTACAGCTTTATAGATCTTGAAAAAGTTCAAAGCCTCATCCTTAGATTTCAGAAGATACACACGACAATATCTAGTGGAGTCGTCAATTAACGTCATGAAATATTTCTTTCCACCTTTTGTCAAAACACCATTCATTTCACATAGATCTGAATATATAAGTTCTAGTGGTGCAAGATTTCTCGTCTCCGCAGTCAGTGAGACTTACGAGGTTGCTTAGCTTGGACACATACTTGACACTTAGATCCCTTGACAGTGGTGAAACTAGGGATTAAGTTCAACTTCGCTAGTCGCGACATGCAACCAAAGTTAACATGACAAAGACGTGAATGCCACACATTTGATTCACTATTGTTGCAAATATGATTAACAACTTTATTGCAAACGTCTGATAAGGATAAACGAAACAGGCCTCCTGACTCATAGCCTTTACCAACAAAGGTTCCATACTTGGATATTACAAATTTATTCGACTCAAACACAAGCTTATAGCCATCTCTACACAAAAGAGATCCGCTAACAAGATTTTTATTGACGGAGGGGACATAATGCACGTTCCTCAGCCGCACGATCTTCCCTGAAGTAAACTTCAGATCGACCGTGCCAACACCACGAACAGAAGCACTTGAACCGTTGCCCATCAGCACGATTGAAGTCCCTGCGGTCTGATAAGACGAAAACATGGAAATATCACCGCATACATGCACATTAGCACCCGTGTCAATCAACCAGTCAGGAGAATGACATACTGAAAGAATAGTGGGAAATATACCATACCCAGCATCCTTCATGTCAGTGTCTCGCCACGGCGCGTCGTGACGAGGCGTGGCGAGGCGGGCGGCGGAGGAGGAGCGCGCGTGGATGTCCCTCTTGTTCTCATGCTCATACAAGTGGGGAAGGAGCCTCCCTTATAAAGAGGTCCAACTCCCTCTAAACTAGCAATGTGGGACTAAACTTTAGTAGTATCCCTTGCCTTGCACAAATGGGCTAAGTGGGCCTCTAGGATTTATTAGGAATTTCTGAAATAGTTATTGGGGTGCCCCAATATAGACTAAATTCCAGCAATCCCCCACCAGATCCCAGAGGCACACAAAAATTTGCCTTTGGTTCCAAAACACTGTTTTATATACCGGTACTGCAGTGGAGACTGTTAAGTTGAACTTCCACCTAGAACTCTATGCTACACTAGTAAGCAACTTGAACAGTGGACTAGGCTTTGAATTACAAGTTGTCTGCGAATCGAGCTTCACATAAAGCCTTGACCGATACGTGGCTACCGTGGGTCTTCCCCGCGGGTGGAGCTTATGCGTCATACTCCGTGACCTTTCATGAGTTTACTAGAGAGAATCCTACTCTCATAGATTGCGACATGTGACAATCAGAACACATTAAAAGATGTTCTTCAAAAGATGTTCTGCAGGATAACATCTCCGCTTAAATAAGCCACTTAGAACACATTAAGATATACATCAACCTGCCATGCAGATTAGGATAGTATTGCATCTTCATGGAGTGGTATTGTGAATAGTAGGGATACTCTCCTCTCAGTTGACCAACAGCTTGTCTTCCACATCTAATTCACGGGATCTCCGATCACAAAGAATAGGTTACCATTGTGAACAACTCATATTGTGGGTCTCATACCCATCTCCCTCGATGCATTATCTATCACATTACGCGATAGACCCTTAGTAAAAGGATCTGCCAGATTTTTAGACGTTTGGATATAATCCAACGCAATAACTCCGGAGTTTTTCATTTTCCTGACAGACTTTAACCATCTCTGAACATGTCTTGATGACTTCATATTATCCTTTGAGCTGCTCACTTTCGTGATCGCAGTTTGATTGTCGCGGTTCATAAGGACACCCGGTACAGGTTTCTCAACAACCGGCAAGTCATTCAAGAGCCGGCGAAGCCAATCTGCTTCAACCGTAGCTGTATCTAGTGCTGTGAGTTCTGCTTCCATTGTTGACCTCGTTAAGATGGTCTGCTTGCAAGACTACTAAGAAACAGCGCCACCTCCATGAGTGAATACATAACCACTCGTGGCCTTTATATCATCAGCATCTGAGATCCAGTTCGAGTCACTATACCCTTCAAGCATCTTTGGGTGCCCAGTGTAGTGAATTCCATAATCCATAGTGCCTTTCAAATAACGTAAAACTCTCTCTAGAGCTTTCCAATGCACATCTCCTGGTTTTGAAACAAACCGACTCAGTTTGCTAACAGCAAAAGAGATGTCAGGTCTTGTAGCACTGCTAAGTACATAAGCGAGCCAATAATCTAAGAATACTTCAATTGATCTCTAGCAATTCTTCAATTCTTTCGAAGCAGCACACTAGCATCATATGGTGTTGGCGAGGGCTTGCAGTCACTATAGCCAAAAGCGACTCAAGATCTTTCCCACATAGTGAGATTGAAGCAATGTAATCCCACCATCATCATCTCTCAACAACTTGATGTTCAGAATGACATTAGCCACTCCTAAATCCTTCATCTCAAAACAGCAAGATAGGAAATCCTTGACCTCCTTAATAACATTCAGATTTGTTCCAAAAATCAGTATGTCATCAACATACAAGCAAAGCATAACTTTCTCGCCCCCACCATGGCGATAGTACACACATTTATCAGCTTCGTTCACAACAAAGCCTGCAGCTGTTAAAGTTCTTTCGAACTTCTCATGCCACTGTTTGGGTGCTTGCTTGAGTCCATACAAAGACTTCAGTAACTTGCACACTTTTCCTTCGTGACCATCTATTACAAACCCATCTGGTTGTTCCATATAAATTTCCTCATCCAACTCTCCATTTAGGAAAGCAGTCTTAACATCCATTTGTTAAACGAGAAGACCATGTGAGGCAGCTAGTGAAAGTAAAACTTCAATAGTGGTCAGTCGAGCCACAGGTGAGTAAGTATCAAAGAAGTCTTCACCTTCCTTTTGGGTATAACCCTTAGCCACGAGCCGAGCCTTGTACTTTTCGATAGTACCATCAGGCCTAAGCTTCTTCTTGAATACCCATTTGCATCCTATAGGTTTGCACCCATAAGGACGATCAGTTATCTTCCAAGTTTCATTCGCCAAGATGGAATCCATCTAGCTACGAACCGCTTCGTTCCAGTAGTCTGCATCTTCCGATGCATAGGCCTCCGAAATAGAACTGGGAGTGTCATCTATGAGATACACAAGAAAATCATCACCAAAGGACTTTGCAGTCCTCTGTCTCTTGCTCCTAATAGGAACTTCATTGTTCTCCTCCACAGGACTTTCAAAGTGTTCCATCGAAATGGCAGGTTCGGTAATTGTAACTGCTTCCTGATTCGATGAACTAGGCATCTCCTGATTAGATGAGGTAGCCATATCCTTCATGGGAAAGATATCTTCAAAGAAAGTCGCATCATTCGACTCCATGATCGTACCGACATGCATGTCAGGTACCTCATATTTTACAACCAAGAATCTATAGCCAATGCTATGAAAAGCATATCCCAGGAAAACACAATCCATAGTTTTTTGGTCCCAGCTGCTGCTTCTTTGGAATTGGCACATTGACTTTCGCCAAACAACCCCAGGTTCGTAGATAAGAGAGATTTAACCTTTTATTTTCCAATTCCTCGAATGGAGTTATCTCTTTGTTCTTTGTGGGAACTCGGTTTAGGACATGACAAGCAGTCAATATCGCCTCCCCCACCATGCCTTGGAGAGACCCGATGTGTCTAACATGGCATTAACCAAATCAGTTAGAGTACGGTTCTTTCTTTCGGCCACCCCATTTGACTGAGGTGAGTAGGGAGGCGTCCTCTCATGGATTAGACCATGTTCCGCACAAAAGGCATCAAATTCATTGGAAAAATACTCTCCACCACGGTCGGACCTAAGCCTCTTGATTTTTCGATCAAGTTGGTTTTCCACTTCAGCTTTATAGATCTTGAAAAAGTTCAAAGCCTCATCCTTAGATTTCAGAAGATACACACGACAGTATCTAGTGGAGTCGTCAATTAACGTCATGAAATATTTATTTCCACCTTTTGTCAAAACACCATTCATTTCACATAGATCTGAATATATAAGTTCTAGTGGTGCAAGATTTCTAGTCTCCGCAGTCAGTGAGACTTACGAGGTTGCTTAGCTTGCACACATACTTGACACTTAGATCCCTTGACAGTGG
Source organism: Triticum aestivum (assembly GCF_018294505.1). Taxonomy (NCBI): domain Eukaryota; kingdom Viridiplantae; phylum Streptophyta; class Magnoliopsida; order Poales; family Poaceae; genus Triticum; species Triticum aestivum. Next base: position 587,692,705 of record NC_057807.1, on the reverse strand, counting down.
TGAAACTAGGGATTAAGTTCAACTTTGCTAGTCGCGACATGCAACCAAAGTTAACATGACAAAGACGTGAATGCCACACATTTGATTCACTACTGTTGCAAATATGATTAACAACTTTATTGCAAACGTCTGATAAGGATAAACGAAACAGGCCTCCTGACTCATAGCCTTTACCAACAAAGGTTCCATACTTGGATATTACAAATTTATTCGACTCAAAGACAAGCTTATAGCCATCTCTACACAAAAGAGATCCGCTAACAAGATTTTTATTGATGGAGGGGACATAATGCACGTTCCTCAGCCGCACGATCTTCCCCGAAGTAAACTTCAGATCGACCGTGCCAACACCACGAACAGAAGCACTTGAACCGTTGTCCATCAGCACGGTTGAAGTCCCTGCGGTCTGATAAGACGAAAACATGGAAATATCACCGCATATATGCACATTAGCACCCGTGTCAATCAACCAGTCTGGAGAATGACATACTGAAAGAATAGTGGGAAATATACCATACCCAACATCCTTCATGTCAGTATCTCCAATGACAACATTAGCGGTCTTGCCGCCTTTCCCAGGATGACGCTTGTCATAGCGATTAGGGCAACTAGGAGCCCAATGATCAGGATCTCCACACACATGACAAGCACCTTTCTTCTTGCCATTCTTCTTCTTGAAGTTCGTGTGTTGCACAGCCTTGTTCTTCCCATCAAACTTTGCTTTACCATCAAACTTGCCCTTGTTCTTGAACTTGTGGGGCTGGAAGTTCTGCTTCTATACCACATTGGCACTAGATCCTCCCTCAATACCTCGAGCACGTGTGTCCTTTGCTCTCGCCTTTTCTTCCACATAAAGAGTACCAATGAGATCCGGAACGGAAAACTCCTGTCTCTTATGTTTCAGTAAGGTAGCAAAGTTCCTCCATGAAGGAGGAAGCTTAGTGATGATACCCCCGAGAACAAACTTGTCCGGTAGCATGCAATTGAAGTGCTCAAGTTCTCTAGCAAATGACTGTATCTCATGAGCCTGCTCAACCACGGAGCGCTCTTCAGTCATCCTGTAATCATAGAATTGCTCCATGATGTACAACTCAGTGCCGGCATCCGAGACCCCGAACTTGGCCTTGAGTGCGTCCCACATATCTTTTCCATTATCAATTGACGCATAAGCATCAACTATGTTCTCTACAAGAACACTCAAGAGTGTAGCCTTAAACAAGGTATCCATTTTCTGAAAAGCTTGTGCCTGTTGGGCATCTTGCTCTCCTTCAGGTTTGCCAAGAGTGGCGTCATAGCAGCTCATGGTCTGAAACCATAAGACTGGTCTCACGCGCCACCTCTTATAGTGGATACCCTCAAACATAGGAGGTCTCATGGAAGCAACAAAACCACTCGGGGTAAATTGCCTATCATAAGGTTTTTGGATTGTTGGAAATATGAGCAATTTACCGAATGATTTTATTAACAAAAATACTAGATAAAGCATGACTGAAATAGCAAATATAAAGCAAATCATGCAATCTGACAGAGAGAAGGTAAACATCGTCTGCATCTATGAACTTGAGCTAAACACATCTAGAATAGACACTAGATGAAGTTGCTTATACGAAACATAACCTAACATACGAAGGGCAGAAACTAGAACCAAGAAATGTAGCAGGACTTCTAACAGAAAGGAGAAGAACACGTACGGCACAGCAGAAGCAGAAGCGCTGGACTTGGGGTCGGTGTCCTCGCCTGCCATATCGTCGAGGAGGTCGTGGACGTGTCGTCGGCGACCGGATCGTCCGTGATGAAACAGCCAGTAGTCGCGCTGAGCGCTCCCCAAAAACCTTATCACCCTTCTCCCGTACAGGACTCAAAAGGTGCGGTCTCGGAGGCCTACTGTCCCGACGTGCGGTGCACGCCGCAAGCCGGGATGAGGAAGACAGCAGTAGCGCAGAGGTTGGAACTGTGTGGCGAGAGGAAGAGGACCTTCTGATGTGTCTCTTGGGAGAGGAGCAACCTCTCTTATATAGGCACAACAGAGGGACGCGAACAGGCTGCGCCGGGAGGTGAAGCAACGGAGGGAGACGAAGTGAACAGGCAGCACGCGAAGAGGTGCGCCGTTCGTATTCATTATCCACTACCACAAAACTTTTTAGCTCCCAGGTGACCTTTCGTATACCCGTAGTGCGTGGCAAAAATTAGACATCGGCTCGGCTCATTCCCGCAACCCGCGGCGTGGCGTGGCGAGGCGGGCGGCGGAGGAGGAGCGCGCATGGATGTCCCTCTTGTTCTCATGCTCATACAAGTGGGGAGGGAGCCTCCCTTATAAAGAGGTCCAACTCCCTCTAAACTAGCAATGTGGGACTAAACTTTAGTAGTATCCCTTGCCTTGCCCAAATGGGCTAAGTGGGCCTCTAGGATTTATTAGGAATTTCTGAAATAGTTATTGGGCTGCACCAATATAGACTAAATTCCAGCAATCCCCCACCAGATCCCAGAGGCACACAGAAATTTGCCGTTGGTTCCAAAACACTGTTTTATCTACCGGTACTGCAGTGGAGACTGTTAAGTTGAACTTCCACCTAGAACTCTATGCTACACTAGTAAGCAACTTGAACAGTGGACTGGGCCTTGAACTACAAGTTTTCTGTGAATCTAGCTTCACATAAAGCCTTGAACGATACGTGGCTACCGTGGGTCTTCCACGCGGGTGGAGCTTATGCGTCATACTCCGTGACCTTTCATGAGTTTACTAGAGAGAATCCTACTCTCATAGATAGCGACATTTGACAATCAGACTCATATAGGTGTGTTCTTCAAAAGATGTTCTGCAGGATAACATCTCTGCTTAAATAAGCCACTTAGAACACATTAAGATATACATCAACCTGCCATGCAGATTAGGAGAGTATTGCATCTTCATGGAGTGGTATTGTGAATAGTAGGGATACTCTCCTCTCAGTTGACCAACAGCTTGTCTTCCACATCTAATTCACGGGATCTCCGATCACAAAGAATAGGTTACCACTGTGAACAACTCGTATTGTGGGTCTCATACCCATTTCCCTCGATGCATTATCTATCACATTATGCGATAGACCCTTAGTAAAAGGATCTGCCAGATTTTTAGACGTTTGGATATAATCCAAAGCAATAACTCCGGAGTTTTTCATTTTCCTGACAGACTTTAACCTTCTCTGAACATGTTTTGATGACTTCATATTATCCTTTGAGCTGCTCACTTTCGTGATCGCAGTTTGATTGTCGCAGTTCATAAGGACACCCGGTACAGGTTTCTCAACAACCGGCAAGTCATCCAAGATCCGGCGAAGCCAATCTGCTTCAACCGTAGCTGTATCTAGTGCTGTGAGTTCTGCTTCCATTGTTGACCTCGTTAAGATGGTCTACTTGCAAGACTTCCAAGAAACAGCGCCACCTCCATGAGTGAATACATAACCGCTCATGGCCTTTATCTCATCAGCATCTGAGATCCAGTTCGAGTCACTATACCCTTCAAGCACCTTTGGGTGCCCAGTGTAGTGAATTCCATAATTCACAGTGCCTTTCAAATAACGTAAAACTCTCTCTAGAGATTTCCAATGCACATCTCCTGATTTTGAAACAAACCGACTCAGTTTGCTAACAGCAAAAGAGATGTCAGGTCTTGTAGCACTGGCTAAGTACATAAGCGAGCCAATAATCTGAGAATACTTCAATTGATCTCTAGCAATTCTTCGATTCTTTCGAAGCAGCACACTAGCATCATATGGTGTTGGAGAGGGCTGGCAGTCACTATAGCCAAAGCGACTCAAGATCTTTTCACATAGTGAGATTGAAGCAATGTAATCCCACCATCATCATCTCTCAACAACTTGATGTTCAGAATGACATTAGCCACTCCTAAATCCTTCATCTCAAAACAGCGAGATAGGAAATTCTTGACCTCCTTAATAACATTTAGATTTGTTCCGAAAATCAGTATGTCATCAACATACAAGCAAAGCATAACTCTCTCGCCCCCACCATGGCGATAGTACACACATTTATCAGCTTCGTTTACAACAAAGCCTGCAGCTGTTAAAGTTCTTTCGAACTTCTCATGCCACTGTTTGGGTGCTTGCTTGAGTCCATACAAAGACTTTAGTAACTTGCACACTTTTCCTTCCTGACCATCTATTACAAACCCATCTGGTTGTTCCATATAAATTTCCTCATCCAACTCTCCATTTAGGAAAGCAGTCTTAACATCCATTTGTTAAACGAGAAGACCATGTGAGGCAGCTAGTGAAAGTAAAACTTCAATAGTGGTCAGTCGAGCCACAGGTGAGTAAGTATCAAAGAAGTCTTCACCTTCCTTTTGGGTATAACCCTTAGCCACGAGCCGAGCCTTGTACTTTTTGATAGTACCATCAGGCCTAAGCTTCTTCTTGAATACCCATTTGCATCCTATAGGTTTGCACCCATAAGGACGATCAGTTATCTCCCAAGTTTCATTCGCCAAGATGGAATCCATCTCGCTACGAACTGCTTCCTTCCAATAGTCTGCATCTTCCGATGCATAGGCCTCCGAAATAGAACTGGGAGTGTCATCTATGAGATACACAAGAAAATCATCACCAAAGGACTTTGCAGTCCTCTGTCTCTTGCTCCTAATAGGAACTTCATTGTTCTCCTCCACAGGACTTTCAAAGTGTTCCATCGAAATGGCAGGTTCGGTAATTGTAACTGGTTCCTAATTCGATGAACTAGGCATCTCCTGATTAGATGAGGTAGCCATATCCTTCATGGGAACGATATCTTCAAAGAAAGTCGCATCATTCGACTCCATGATCGTACCGACATGCATGTCAGGTACCTCAGATTTTACAACCAAGAATCTATAGCCAATGCTATGAAAAGCATATCCCAGGAAAACGCAATCCACAGTTTTTTGGTCCCAGCTTCTGCTTCTTTGGAATTGGCACATTGACTTTCGCCAAACAACCCCAGGTTCGTAGATAAGAGAGCTTTAACCTTTTCTTTTCCCATTCCTCGAATGGAGTTATCTCTTTGTTCTTTGTGGGAACTCGGTTTAGGAAGTGACAAGCAGTCAATATCGCCTCCCCCCACCATGCCTTGGAGAGACCCGATGTGTCTAACATGGCGTTAACCAAATCAGTTAGAGTACGGTTCTTTCTTTCGGCCACCCCATTTGACTGAGGTGAGTAGGGAGGCGTCCTCTCATGGATTATACCATGTTCCGCACAAAAGGCATCAAATTCATTGGAAAAATACTCTCCACCACGGTCGGACCTAAGCCTCTTGATTTTTCGATCAAGTTGGTTTTCCACTTCAGCTTTATAGATCTTGAAAAAGTTCAAAGCCTCATCCTTAGATTTCAGAAGATACACACGACAGTATCTAGTGGAGTCGTCAATTAACATCATGAAATATTTCTTTCCACCTTTTGTCAAAACACCATTCATTTCACATATATCTGAATATATAAGTTCTAGTGGTGCAAGATTTTTCGTCTCGACAGTCAGTGAGACTTACGAGGTTGCTTAGCTTGCACACATACTTGACACTTAGATCCCTTGACAGTGGTGAAACTAGGGATTAAGTTCAACTTCGCTAGTCGCGACATGCAACCAAAGTTAACATGACAAAGACGTGAATGCCACACATTTGATTCACTATTGTTACAAATATGATTAACAACTTTATTGCAAACGTCTGATAAGGATAAACGAAACAGGCCTCCTGACTCATAGCCTTTACCAACAAAGGTTCCATACTTGGATATTACAAATTTATTCGACTCAAAGACAAGCTTATAGCCATCTCTACACAAAAGAGATCCGCTAACAAGATTTTTATTGACGGAGGGGACATAATGCACGTTCCTCAGCCGCACGATCTTCCCCAAAGTAAACTTCAAATCGACCATGCCAACACCATGAACAGAAGCACTTGAACCGTTGTCCATCAGCACGGTTGAAGTCCCTGCGGTCTGATAAGACGAAAACATGGAAATATCACCGCATACATGCACATTAGCACCCGTGTCAATCAACCAGTCAGGAGAATGACATACTGAAAGAATAGTGGGAAATATACCATACCCAGCATCCTTCATGTCAGTGTCTCCAATGACAACATTAGCGGTCTTGCCGCCTTTCCCAGGATGACGCTTGTCATAGCGATTAGGGCAACTAGGAGCCCAATGATCAGGATCTCCACACACATGACAAGCACCTTTCTTCTTGCCATTCTTCTTCTTAAAGTTCTTGTGTTGCACAGCCTTGTTCTTCCCATCAAACTTTGCTTTACCATCAAACTTGCCCTTGTTCTTGAACTTGTGGGGCTGGAAGTTCAGCTTCTGTACCACATTGGCACTAGATCCTCCCTCAATACCTCGAGCACGTGTGTCCTTTGCTCTCGCCTTTTCTTCCACATAAAGAGTACCAATGAGATCCGGAACGGAAAACTCCTGTCTCTTATGTTTTAGTAAGGTAGCAAAGTTCCTCCATGAAGGAGGAAGCTTAGTGATGATACCCCCGGCAACAAACTTGTCCGGTAGCATGCAATTGAAGTGCTCAAGTTCTCTAGCAAATGACTGTATCTCATGAGCCTGCTCAACCACGGAGCGCTCTTCAGTCATCCTGTAATCATAGAATTGCTCCATGATGTACAACTCAGTGCCGGCATCCGAGACCCCAAACTTGGCCTCGAGTGCGTCCCACATATCTTTTCCATTATCAATTGACGCATAAGCATCAACTATGTTCTCTCCAAGAACACTCAAGAGCGCAGCATTAAACAAGGTATCCATTTTCTGAAAAGCTTGTGCTTGTTGGGCATCTTGCTCTCCTTCAGGTTTGCCAAGAGTGGCGTCATAGCAGCTCATGGTCTGAAACCATAAGACTGGTCTCACGCCCCACCTCTTATAGTGGATACCCTCAAACATAGGAGGTCTCATGGAAGCAACAAAACCACTCAGGGTAAATTGCCTATCATAAGGTTTTTGGATTGTTGGAAATATGAGAAATTTACTGAATGATTTTATTAACAAAAATACTAGATAAAGCATGACTAAAATAGCAAATATAAAGCAAGTCATGCAATCTGACAGAGAGAAGGTAAACATCGTCTGCATATATGAACTTGAGCTAAACACATCTAGAACAGACACTAGATGAAGTTGCTTATACGAAACAGAACCTAACATACGAAGGGCAGAAACTAGAACCAAGAACTGTAGCAGGACTTCTAACAGAAAGGAGAAGAACACGTACGGCACAGCAGAAGCAGAAGCGCTGGACTTGGGGTCGGTGTCCTCGCCTGCCATGTCGTCGAGGAGGTCGTGGACGTGTCGTCGGCGACCGGATTGTCCGTGATGAAACAGCCAGTAGTCGCGTTGAGCGCTCCCCAAAAACCTTATCACCCTTCTCCCGTACAGGACTCAAAAGGTGCGGTCTCGAAGGCCTGCTGTCCCGACGTGCGGTGCACGCCGCAAGCCGGGATGAGGAAGACAGCAGTAGCGCAGAGGTTGGAGCTGTGTGGCAAGAGGAAGAGGACCTTCTGATGTGTCTCTAGGGAGAGGAGCGACCTCTCTTATATAGGCACAACAGAGGGACGCGAACAGGCTGCGCCGGGAGGTGAAGCAACGGAGGGAGACGAAGTGAACAGGCAGCACGCGAAGAGGTGCGCCGTTCGTATTCATTATCCACTACCGCAAAACTTTTCAGCTCCCAGGTGACCTTTCGTATACCCGTAGTGCGTGGCAAAAATTAGACATCTGCTCGGCTCATTCCCGCAACCCGCAGCGCGGCGCGCCAAGGCGGTCGGCAGAGGAGCGCGTGTGGATGTCTCTCTTGTTCTCATGCTCATACAAGTGGGAAAGGAGCCTCCCTTATAAAATGGTCCAACTCCCTCTAAATTAGCAATGTGGGACTAAACTTTAATAGTATCCCTTGTCTTGCATAAATGGGTTAAGTGGGCCTCTAGAATTTATTAGGAATTTCTGAAATAGTTATTGGGCTGCCCCAATATAGACTAAATTCCAGCAATAACCACACGTCGAACAGTTGGTCTTGCCATCCTGCATGTCCCCCAGCAGAGCAGCTAGCAGCTCCCGCGCGGACCGTTGCTACCGGCGTTGTTGGCCGCCGGGCTCTCGTACGCGTCGACAGGACGCGTTCACCGCGTCATCCATCCCACACGTGCACCCGCGCACAAGCCGCCCTGTCGGCGCAGGCAGCCGCACAACAATGTCGCTCCCATTTCTGTGCACCGGGACGGTGCCGCGCGTGGGCGTGAGCTAGACAACGAGGCTGAACAAGAAGACGACCACTCGTGTCCGCCGTCCCGTGCACCTCCCATGCCTTGACGCACCCTGAGGAGTCCATTGCGTACACTAATTGCGTTGGCCGCCGGCTCTGGCCCTCAGAGAGGAGGACGAGGCACGTACAACGAGCGTCCATCGACACGAAGGCATGTCGAGGAGCATCCACTTCGCGTCGCCAGTTAGGGCGATGATGAGACGGGAACGGGATTACGTAGCCACCCTGGTGCCGGTGTATCGGAGCCTGACCAAGCGGGACGATCATAGCTGTTTCATGGTGGTCGTCTCCGACAAAAGCAGCGCCGGAGGATGTAGCTCATGGTGCGTCCATCCGTGTTTCGGCTGGCGTGGATGAAAGGGAGCGTGCCGGCCGGCCGGAGTGGCACCTGGTCGCTGGTGAGTTGGTTGAGGTGGAGCTCATCGGCATCCTTGGCGCACACTAGAACAGACTCAAGAGATAGACGGAGGAAGATAAAGGAGAGCCTTTCGATTCCAATATTAATGGACGGTAGATCAAGGTAGCTACAGCACCCATACAGTAACAACGTAACTGTAGAGAGACCCAAATGCACAATCGCACTCGGTAGTTACGCTTCCAGCGGAATGGATTTGTGAAGCAAATCAGTTTAGAGCTACAACCAGGCGCCCTATATCCATCTCATACGCCTGGACAGGCCGTCCGGTCACTGACCAGTCACAAAATACCGATCCAACCAAAGCTCTCAAACAAGCCTCAAACGCTCGGGTTAGAAAATACCGATCCAACCGGAGCTCTCAAACAGGCCTCAAACGCTCGGTTGACCGGCACCCCTCATATCCGTCCCAAACATAGGGCGGATATGAGGCGGCCCTGGCGCATCCGCCACGTCAGCCCGGCCCACTACTGGCCCACCCCGACCCACCAAAAAACCCGTCCGGCAGAAACCCTAGCTCACCGCTCCACTCCCCTTTTCGACGCTCCCATTTTCCCAATCTGCCAAATTTCTAGCGTCGGCGAGCATGTCCAGCACCGGCAGCCACTCCGACGGCAGCTCCGGAGACGAGGAGGAGCTGGCGCTTCGTATAGAGCTCGAGCGCTCGCGGATCAATACGGGCGGCAGCTCGGGTCCGGTGTGACGCCTCCTGTCGCTCGTCACGCCAGTACCGATGCCGGCGCCAGCCCTTCCCACCCCGTGCACGGATCTGCGAGGCCTGCAAGATCTTCTCCTCCACCCGACGGCCTCCTCCACCAACGGCCGCTGCTCGCGCGGGCAGCGCTGGGTTCTAGTGCCCGCTCAGCCGATGCCACAAATGCTGACTCCAGAGTCGGAGGCACGAGCTGCCCGCCGTGAGAGGCAGAGGGCCAGGGAGATGGCAGGCGGGTCTGCGCAGTCCGTCTGCCGCCGCTGGGTGCCTGACGAGGAGGACCATCTCTTCGATTGGGCATGCTGCCAGTCACTGACTGAGGCGGAGACGAAGGCCCGACGACTCCGGAGGCTCAACGCCAAGCAACTTCGGCTCGGCATTGAGCAATCCGACTGGGAGGCGGCGGAGACAGCGAGGGTGGCCAAACTCAAGCGCCAGCAAGACCACGTCGCCCAACGCTTGCAAGGCTTCATCGTCATCTCCGATTCCTCCTCCTCCGACGGGTCCGACGGCTCCGACGTGGACCCACCTCCTTCTGCGGACTCCTACAGCTTCACCGGCAACTGGAAGGGCAAAGGGCCAGTGAGGAAGTGGTGAAGATCCATCTTTATGTTGTAGTTTGAACTTGTCCGCCGTATTATGTGTATTATGTGAACTTTGGCTATCTTTCGATGATCCGACTGTGATCTTTTGATGAACCGATTGTGCATTTGTATGTCCGCTCATGATCTATATAGTTTTTATCAACATTGCATAGTATAGTATGAAAATAGGGGACGAAATATGAGAGACATGGGTATGAAAATGTGGATATAGAAAATGCCCGGTCGTTTGAGAGGCCGGATTTGTTGAGTCCGGCTGTAGATGCTCGTACTTGGCACCTATTTGGCTGCATCCAATGTCCAAGAGGGGCCCTGGCCAACGGGAGCACCATTAGTACTAGCAAGGCAAAAAAGTGCATGCCAAAGGTGTAGCGCATGTGACCTAGCAAAAACGATGTCTCAGCCGAGCGACGTCGGCATGGTTTTTGTGCTACAAACGGCGATGAAAAATCTTGCGACGGTATTGCAATTAACAACAATAAATGCTACAACCGTTCTAACTGAAATGCTACAACTGTCAATAAAAGATGTTACAACCGATGAGATGATGTGCTACAACCGATGAGGGAGGACATGCTACAACCAGCAAGACGGATGTTGCAACCGGTAAAAAAGAATGTTGCAAATGATGACATAAAATGCTGCATGATTGACTGAGACTTGGTTAATTCTTAGTCGACTAATTTTTAGCAGGCCTGAATTTGAAAGTACAATGCAAGTGCACGAAACCAGCATTTTTTTGGCGTGCATGAATCCCAAGATCAGGTATCCAATTCTCCTTCCTGTGGTTGCAAGCTTGGGAATGCAAGGGCGGAACCCAGGCTGGAAAGCCAGCCAGCAAATGGAGTGGCCACCGTACACAAATAACCGCATATCAAATATTATCTTCCATTTTCAATCTTTTTCAGACATTTTCTTATTTATTTTAGTGTAACAAAATTGGTTTCTTCTATGTTTGCATTCTTGAGTTCTAAGGGCATCTCCAACGCTAGGCGCTAAGAGAGGGCGTCAGGAAAATGATCCTCGCCGATCGGCAGTTACGGCAGCAATTCCTTGTGTTGGGCGCCGCAGCGACGCAAAACAAGGCACCGAGAGCTAGCGTTTTCTTTCCCACGAGATAACACACGGATCGCTATTTTCCACCAATGTTTAGTGCCGACGGTTAGCGCCTAGCGTTGGGATAGATGATGCTTGGTGCTTTAAAAAATTTTGGTATCTACTTTTTTCTGTTTAAACGCTCAGATAAGCGCTCCCCATTGTAGATGCCCTAATAGGCTGTTCACTGTGATCATCGGCTTCTAACTTGGAAGGTTACTCCCGCACGAGGCAAACCTAAAATGAGGACATGAGCAATGGAGTTCAGATCGGTAATTGAGCATACATATTCCACATCATTTCTACATTATTTAAATTTTGTGTAGGTGCAATATTTACATTACATTGATCTATACGTGCATTTCCTCTTGTTTCGGATGTTTAAATTAACAATTCCAAAGACGAGACTATTTCTACCACGGCCAGCAACCACCGCACCCAGCACTCTAAGAAACCAAGCGCATGTGTAACGATCCCTTATAGTTTAGAGGAGGATACGGTTGAGTATCCTTTAGAGGAGTATATTGACCCTGCAAAAATATTGCCGTTCCTAATTAATTCCTTGAACTTTACTTCATTTTTCTTTGTTAAATTTGTTTTGCTTTGGGCCTCCAAGTTAAACTTCACTACTCAGCTATTTTACTGAATGACATCTTGGTCAAATACTTCACCAGTTCTAATGAGTCTTCCTATATATATGCCCACGAGGCTCAAGCAATACAACGAGCTATTCCATCAAATTCCTCTCTCTCCCTTCTAACATGGTACCTATCGCAAGTCGATCCTAAACCCTAGCCGCCGCCGCCGCTTCCGCACCAGCGCGCCGCCCCCGAGGCGGTCGGCCTCCATGACCGCCGCTGGGGGCCGCGCCGCCCGTACCTAGGGTTCGTCCGTCGATCGTGTTGACCGGCTGCCCTAGAGAGTCTTTTCCCTGAGCCTTGCTCCGGGGTTTTTTCTCTCCCGCCGGTCATCTTGATCGCGCGGTTTCTTTTTGGTTTTCCGATCTATTCTTGATCGGTTTGCGTCGCCCACCGCCGCCGTCGACCCCGAGCGCCTCTACTCCGACCCCGGCGCGACCCGCCGGCTCTCGTCCGACCCGGCAGCCACGCGCGCCGAGGCGGCCCGTCAGGGCCAGCCGTCGTCCGCGCCTCGGTCAGCCCGTCGCCCTGCGCCGGCCGTCACCGCTCTGCTCCGACCGGGACACTAGCATTGCCCCAACCCGGCGGCCACGCGCCATGCGACGACCAATCATAGTTGTCGCTCGCGCGCCGGCCGCCCATCGATCCACATCACCCGCCTCCGCCGTGTCTGCACGGCGGCCCGCCGGTCTACCTCGCCGGCCTCGTCCTCGGCTGCGTCAGGACGGCTGCGTCAGGCTTGTCGGCTGCCTCAACTCGGACGCCGCTGCTCCGTTGGTCGCTCGGGCCTCGCTGCCCGGGCGCCGGCGTTGCTTTGGCAGCCCGGATGCCGGTGCTGACAAGCTCGTCCTCACGATGTCTCACGCCGTCCGTCGATGCCGGCTTCATCTCGGACTCCGTCGCCACCACGTCTCCACTGAGCGGCGTCCCCGACCTCGCGCGCGATCGGCTTGATCACCCGCTCGCCGCGGCTATCCGCCTCATCTACGCCGCGCGACCGACCTGGCCCGTTGGTTACGCACGCCTCCGCAGGTCCCGTGAAGATCGTCCCCGAGTTCAGCGCGCCTCTCCACCGATCGAGCATTGGGCTGCCGCTGCGTCGCCCCGTCGGGCCGCAGCGCCGCTGCCCAGTGGTTCTCCTCGCGGCTGCATCGACCCGTGCGTCGCCGCTGCGTCGCCCCTTCGGACCATAGTGTCGCGATACACGGTCCCCCTCGCTGCCCCGAGGCCGTCCCCACGGCTGCACCGACTCGCGAACCGCCGTTGCGTCGCCCCTTTGGGCCGCAGCGTCGCGGCCCGCTGTCCCTGCCGTCCGCCCGACCCTCCTGCCGCCGCTGCGTCGCCCCTTCGGGCCGTAGTGCCGCGGCCCGCGATCCACTCCGCAGTCATTGTGTGTCGACTTCCTGTGGTATGCACCGCGCCGTCTCCCTTCGCGCGGGAACGCCACCATCCGCGCCGGTCTTTGTCATGCTGTAAGGGTTCTTCGCCTACTTCGAGCATCGTCGCCGCACTCCTAACCTAGCCGCTGCGGCCGCCGAACTTCTTTGGCTGCCGCCGCCGCTACCTTCGTAGCCGCCGCCGTTGCCCGTCCACCCCCTTCGTCTTCGTCCAAGCACCAGCCCGTCGCCAGCGCGCCGTCATCTACCCTGACCACTTCGTCTACTCCGACCATCGTTGGTGACATCGGCCCCGCGCCGATGGACGCCGCAATCATCGTCAAGTTCTTCTCTGCTGCCCCCTCCGACTTCTCCGACATGGCGTACAGCTCGTGCAGGTCCCTCGTCTACGCATGCCCGATGCTGGCAACACCGATGCGTGCCTTCATCCACGACGTGTCCCTGGGCCTGGCAAGCCTGGTCGGCGCTTCGTAAACTTCGTCTTCGTCCGTCTACACATGCCCGATGCTGGCAACACCGGTGCGTGCCTTCGCCCATGATGTGTCCCTGGGCTTGGCAAACCCGCCGCGACGCGTCGTCAACACCGTCATCCTTCTGGCGCACCACTACCTCGTCACCACTGCGCCCATGACTAACTCGGCGCCACCTTGCGCCCGCGGCTCCACGACGACTTCCTCGACACCGGCCACCCCGACTCGACATCGACCATGGCATTCTTCGCACGGCTACGTCGACTACGGCTTCACCACCCACGCTCTTGGCTGCATCGACAAACGGCACAAAGGGCTACCGCTTGCTTGAGCAACCTCGTTGGTTTCCACTCCAGCCACGACTCCGCGATGCGTCGACCGTTACGACTGTGGGGGGTGTCCGTCGGCTTGCCTTCGGATTCTTCTCCAGTCTCACCGTCTGCATCGCTACCGTTGTGACTGCGGGGGATGTTGAGTAACGGGATTGTATTAGGAAACATAGGTTAGACTAGGAAATATTCTGGCTTGCCTTGTACTCCAAATAGATCATGTACTCAGATATATATGCCCACGAGGCTCAAGCAATACAACGAGCTATTCCACCAAATTCCTCTCTCTCCCTTCTAACAGTCCTTTTAAAAAAAGATGATGATCAAGTAAAAACATTATAGTTTTTTCCAAGAGTTGAGACATTTTTTAAAGTTTCCCACGGGCCTCTGAATTTTACTGGTTCGGCGGAGCAAACTTGAAAATGAGGGCATGAACGGTGGACTTAATGCCAGTAACTAAGCATAGTACGTACTCCACATCATTTATACATTTATACAGTATTCACATTTACATATCTGTATGTGCATTCCCTCCTGCTTCTCTGACGTCTAAATTAGCAACGCCCACGCAAAAATTCACCGGCGTGCTCGTCCTCGCCTGCTCACTTTATCGTGAAGCGTCCACTCTTTCTGGATGCGGGACGTCCTCCTGCTTCATTAATGTGTACCCCGATCATTTAATGTGTATGTTGGACGGAAGAGCTGATGTCGATACGTTGCATGCAGACGGACGTGTAAGGTCCATCGACGGCGTTTGGACATGGGATTCGGTCAAAGACGGGCTGGGGTCGGGCCACCAACTGCATTTAACTCTGCCTCTCCCCTCACGGCCGATCCATTTGATTCTAACTCTGGCAATCTTATAATAAAAAAACTAATTCTAACACTGCCAGTGCTGTAAAACGAGATTGAACTTGAGTTTCGTCATCGTAAGTTGCGTCTACCGAGTATGGTACAATCGAAAAAAGTATGGTGCAACCTATGACAGTAGGTTTGAACATACACTTCAGCAATAATTTATGGTTAAGAAACTTACTATTTTTGCTTGCATATTTTTGTAGTTGTCGCTCGCCTCCCGGTTGAACACCAATCATATGTGTTGTTGGACAAACAAATGCATGGGGCAGTTAGGGCATCTTTAATGGCAACCAGCAAATTTTCTCCGGCATCCGTCCGTGGACAGGAGGGAACTAGTCTACGAACACAGATGCGAGATGCAGACATCCAATCGTAGCCGCATATATTTTTGCGACAACTTGAACCAAACGGACAAAATTTGATCAAATCAGATGAATTTTGATATAAACATGGCAGATTTCATTGAAACTAGAATAATTTGTACATAAAACCGGATGATACACTATTAGAAAACGGAGCTTTATTACCGGTTCGTAAGGGCCTTTAGTACCGGTTCTGCAATCGGCACTAAAAGGTGAAGACTAAAGGCCCCCCCCCTTTAGTACCGGTTCGGCATGAACCACCACTAAAGGCCCACCACGTGGCGTGAGCTCGCGCCGTGGTATGGGGGACCTTTAGTGCCGGTTGGTAACACCAACCGATTTTTTATATATATTTTTGAAATTTTGAAAAAAAAATTGATTTTTTTATTTTTTGAATCATTTGATGATTTAGTCTCTAATCACCCCTCTTAACTGCTCAAGTATGGATCACTGATTCCAAATCGTCAAACTTCCCGACCGGTCACCCATCCTCTCACTACCCCAGCCTGAGCACGCTTAACTTCATAGTTCTTTTCCCCCTACTTTCTAAGTTTGCACTTGTTGTTTTGGTGATGAATTTAAGCTGTCAATCCTATTAACCCTCGGGAGTTTAGCTTGAGCATTAGGTCACACGTTTCACCGTTTGAGTTTGAAACTATTATTCTAAAAAACAGTAATTATTTAGTAACACTAATATTTCTTGAATAAGTAGTTTGACCATAGTTTGACCAGATTTAACCAAAATTCAAAAAAAACTGAAATTTGAGCATATCTTTTTTTCTTTTAGAATTTGAGAATTTTAAAAATTTGCAAACAGGTCGTAGACTGTCAAAATCGGATGCGGATTTTCGTGCTGAACATTTTGATATATTATATGTTTTTTTCCGACATCGTATGCAAAAGTTATAGCCGTTTTACATTTTCCCTATACTTTTTGCAAAACATGTCCAAATTTAAGTTTTTAAATTTTCCTAACTAGTAGATGTAGTAATATAACTACCTCTCAAAGGATTTTATTTTTTGAAGTTCTTATCATTTTTTTTTCAAAACTGAAATGGCGATACAGGGGGTAGAGTTTGAAAATTACCCTATAGTGCGGGTTTGTGTCTCCAACCGGGACTATAGGTTAAGACTCTTTAGAGCATCTCCAACAGCCGTGCTAAACTAGCGCCGCGCCGCAAATTCGTCGATTTTAGCGCACGCACAACGCGGCGGGTCGCTCCAGCGGGCGCGCGCGCTATACCGAGTTGGGCGCGCTGTCGGAAACGCCATCCCGCGCGGCGTATTTCGGGCGCCTGCTACAGCGCGCGACACACTCGATCGCTCGCGCCGCACTCTCTCCTTTCCTCCTCCTACGCCCCGCGCGCGCCGGCGCTGGCGCCACCCATGGACGCGCACACCGGCACCCCGCTGTCCCCGTTGTACAGCCGCGACCCC
>NC_057807.1:587596507-587675836 GCF_018294505.1 Triticum aestivum | reverse complement strand
GCAGCCGCCGCCGCCGCCCGCCGGAAAATGGCAAGGAACCAAGATGCCGTGGCCGAGGAGAGGAGGTTGGTGGCCGAGGAGAGGAGGGTGGCATTGGAGGAGAGGAAGGTGGGCATGGAGGAGCGATCTAGGTTGTTGACATGGGAGAAGCACTTGTTCTTCTTGGACACATCTTCGTTCAATGGTGCGCAAAAGGAATATTACACAATGTATACATTTGAATTACACTATGAATAATTTTTAGTGCATGACAAATATGTTTTAAAATACATTATGAATTTGTAAAAAATATGCGATGATTTTTAATTAACACGGTGAATATTATTAACACACATACAAAAATATTTTCAAATACACGCGAAATTTTTGTATAGCCACAAATTTCTTCGATGTACGTGAATATTTTATATTTTTACCACGTGTATTTTACTCAAAAGAGTAAAAAAAATAGAAAATAAAATGTAAGGAACACTAGAAAAGAAAAGAAAAAATTAATAATAATACTAGAGTGTTCGCTCGACTAGTTTTTTTTAACAAAGTGCGCTCCTACTTTATATCACGACAACTTTGTTAACCATGGCAAATTGATTTTCACAGCCATGTCAATTTACTATTTCCTCGTCCATGGCAAGTTTTGCATCAATTTGCAAATTCAACATCTGAGACATGATATATTGAAGTTCTGGACCAGGGCTAGTTTTGGGGCATGACAAAAAATCTTGTGCAATTTTAGACGCACAAAAACTGAAAAAGCAGAGTTTGTAGCACGACAACATTTTCACCATGGCCAATTGCATTCATTTGCCGTGAATGATTTATGTTCAGAGCTACGACAAATTTATTTTCAGAGCCATGGGAATTTACTTGTTTCTTGACCGCAGCAAGTTTACATTCAATTTGTAAATTCAAAATTTCGAGCGATGGCAAATCGCGTTTCTGGACCATGCTAGTGTTACATCCATTGAAAATAATTGTAAGCAAATTGCATAGAGTTTGTAGCATGGCAACAGTTTTTACCATGCACAATCACATGTCGTGCAGGGAGTGCAGGCGTCCTGTATTAATGGCACGTCATCGTTACTTAGCTGTTGCGATCACGGCATCCGTCACGGCATCGGCTTACTCCGTCAAGACGTACATAGTGGCTCACACACGTATCTGCACCTTTCCGCTGCCATACATCAATTAGTATTTACACCGCCCGTAGTTATTGTCACCAAGTGACCTTGTGCCATTGGTCCAGAATCCAGGAGCAAGCGAGCTCGTCCGCTCCATTGCCACTCTCCCACCAAGACAGTGAAACACGACTGCTTCTACCACCCAACTTGACAAACTAATCCACAGATCATTTGCCGCGTCTATCTCCGCCGTCCGATCTAACATCAGCGGCCGGAAACACGCATCTCTCGCGGCTAGGCGGGGCAGGGCTATGTGCAAAAATTCGCCCCTACTCGCTCTCCAAAATGCGCCCCTACTTTTTCTGTCAGTCTCGTGTGCCCTGCACCTCTACTCGCTCTCCAAAATGGCGGTTAAGTCGGGCGAGAACCGCGGCGGCGACCTCCCGCCTCGGTAGGCCACCCTCCGCTTCTGCGGCACCGCCGTCTTCACTGCAAACTTCGCCAAGGTTTCGTCAGAGTAGTCCTCCTCGGATGGCGTGAACACAAGCGGCGTCACCGAGCCCCGCCGGCGCCGGCCACCGGCTGACGAGGCGGTGGCGGCCTTGACGAGGGCGGCACTGGCCTTGACGGCGAGCGAGGCCACCTCCTCGCCTGTAAGGCAACGGCGCAGCATCTCTGCGGGGAGCACGAAGTAGATCTGCCCCGGCTGGAGCTGCTCACCGGCGGCCATCGCCGCGACGGAGCCCGCGAACCCCATCCTGCCGGCGTCGCAGAGGAACCACCCCTGCTGGCCCACCTCCTCCAGCGCCAGCGCGGCTGTTGCGGGCGGCGAGTACTCCCGGAGCTCGCCGCTGGGGAGCACCACCCTCGCGGTCGCCGGGCCGTCGGTCGCCGCGTCGTACGACACACAGAGGCCCATTCCGTCTTGGTTGTCGCGTGTGTGCTACTGCTGGTGCTAGCTTCTTGTCCTGCCTGCGCTTCTCTTGTTCGTGCTGTCGTTGTGGTAATGCAATGCGTGGTGTGCTTGCTGCCGGAGACGGCGATGGTATATATAGCGGAGGGGCTGAGCGTGGAGGCAGAGGGAGCGTTGTCGTGTAGCCGCGAGTGGGGGCAGCACAGGCTGGAGGTTTGTTGCGGCCAGCGAACGCCGTGGAGCCGTGGACTCGGCGGGCTTTTCGTTGCAACCGCACTCGGTGAAGAAGATATTTATCCTGATCAAGCTCACGGTGAGCTCCGACCAACTAGCAAAACCCCACGCGGTTAAGTTGCACAACACACAAGGTGAGCTAAAGAACTAAAACCACATCAAGTATTTCTGAACGGAGCGAGTAGGTGCGTACAATCAAACACGGCAATGCATTCTTCATGAAAAAAACATTCAACAAACAATCTAACAGGCATCTCGTTGCCGCCGGACTGGCATCCAACGGTTGTGAAGAAATTATAGCAACTTACTCAAGGTACTGTCACAATATCACAAGGTTAAAACAAGAACAAACTACTGTCTTGATGGATCAGAATATTTTTAAATAACTCTTTTGTAGATACTTTTCAAATAACTCAGATGTGGCTGAATAGTAACTTCTATTGTTTCTATTATTGTTTTTCATAGTGGAACCCACCCAGGTTTTGTGGTTCTAGGGAAAAAATAACTCAAGTATTAGGATACTACACAGAAAACATACGACTGAATTGGTACCATTGTCCAGGTGCCATCAAACATCTTGTTCACAATGTACAATTACGAATTTATACTCTGTATAGTTTTATGAAATTATATGAATATATTAAAGGTGTATTTAGAGATTTTTTTATATTAATTGTCACCATGACTCACATAGATTGTCAAATGTGAAAATCCAAAAGTAAAACCCATACCCTTCAATGGATTAAAGCGGAGCAATTCTCAAGCTTAAAACATTCTCTTGCCATTGTGTTACTAGTGCTAAAGAAGATTTATCCCTGTCTACTTACCGGTCTATGGCATTTGGCATGGTACTAGATTAAGTGTAAGTAACACTATAGCAAGTCACATGTACATTATTTGCTTAGCACGTGACGGGATTAATGATGGACATTAGCTATCTGATATAGTAGTAGTCCATCAACTATGACCGTTTACTTTTCTTCCTAAACTATGAAACATGATAACCATCTTAATTTTAAATGTGGTTAGACTTAATTTTCACCCAACCCAATGCAGTTAGACCAATGACATGGTTGTGAGATCTGGCACAAGCCAACACGAAAAAGTGAAAGAAAAGAAAGAAAAAAAAGAAAAGGATAGGGAGATTCATTCAAAATAAACAATTTTTCTGAAGGGAAAAAACACCATACTCCATTTAAAAGTAGAAAACAAATTGGAAAAAAATCCACATATGTTACAAAGAAAAATGTGAATGCTAGAAAAAAATGAAAGGCCTAATAAAATATATACTATTATAAAAAGTCAATGAAAATCACAGAGAATTTAAAATCATTCATAGAAAATCCCCACATTTCTTAACTTTCCATGGAGATTCATGAACTTATTGCCTCCTTTTTATTTTTAGGACTTTTAAATAATTTGTTAAATACTCGATTTGGATCGAAGCTTTCATTTTCAAAATAAATTCCCAATTTATCAACAAGTGTTTTTTTATCATTCTCCTGATCTTTTTTTATCTTTTTATTGGTTGGGGTACAAAGCGTGTGAATATATATCCCAACACGTCCTAATCAAACCCCTTTAAGTTGGCGAGGACCAAGTTTTTTCTAGAGTTGAGAGGGTTTGTCTAGTTCTAGAGTTTAGATGACAAAATTGTTGCAAACAACCAGCAAGGGAATTTTATAGTAACATTTTGTTGTTTGAATTATTGC
The DNA here is from genome assembly GCF_018294505.1 of Triticum aestivum. Classification (NCBI taxonomy): domain Eukaryota; kingdom Viridiplantae; phylum Streptophyta; class Magnoliopsida; order Poales; family Poaceae; genus Triticum; species Triticum aestivum. The sequence goes on along the minus strand of NC_057807.1, from coordinate 587,671,859 downwards.
ATGATTCATGATTTTGGAACTACCTCCATTCGAGTTAAAGAATCTCTAGCTGACCCTCTAAACTTTAACTCCATATATACCTCGTTATCATCACCTCCTTACAATTTAGGAGTTAAATGGTGTCTGGTCGTAACCAAACTCCTATATTTAACTCCCAATTTTCTTTTAGCAATTCTTCTAGCCCTTGTCACATACATTTCAAATAATTGCACGTTATTTCTCGAATCATTCGAATGATTCAAATTGGACATACACAACAAATCAGCCATAAACATGTATATAGTTCTTCTAGTTGAGCAATTCAAATGAAGCCATGCATATAGGTCAGCCAAAAGGCACAACATCGGTAAAGTGTGACCCAAAACCACCACAACATAGTACGTATTATGTTGTGGATCAAACCCTACCAAATTCATACTACATGAACTCAAGCACCATCGTGGTCATCACGACCACCATCACCTCCAAGGAAATCATTACCACCCCCACGACCACCACCATCACCCCAACTAGAGACTTTCGATTGGGCTACTTCCTTGTCGTGCCATCCTTCGTGCATGGGTTCAAGAACATGATAGCCCGCTCTTCGACCTTCTTCTCTTTTGCAAGACTCTCCTCCTCGAGTGCAATCATATACACTCCTCCTTCACCTTCTACTCTTTGGCCGCCAAATTTTGACCTCCACTTCTCGTCCTCCAACAACACTTGAGCTTGTTTCACCTTGTCACCTTCTTTTCTTTGTGTTCGGCCGCCAATGCTTTCTTGGTCTCAATCATAGCACAAAGCTCCTCCTAGTATACGTGGATGCCTCGACGGTTCTTCCTCTCATTTGCAAGCTTTGCCCCATCCTCCTATTGTATGGATTTTCATCCTCCACCTCATCAACTTCAACAATTATGTTAATCTGTGATCTCTTCAATATGGTCCCAAAGTTTCTCCGGATCCACTTACATTGCCAACTAGTACCTTGTAGAAATAATGCAATGTGAAGGTCATGCCGCCTTTCTTCTTCTGCATTGCTTGTATATTTATTGGATGATAGGCCCATACTCCGTGATTTGGACCCCACTTGGTGGTTCATGGTTGATTTGATTAATACAATTTGATTATTAGATGCATTGCTTTTGGGTGGTGCCCCAATGGTATCCAAGAGAGCCTTGAGTGTTCTTGGATAGGATGGTCATGGTGTTGCAGATAGTAGTCTTCAATCCTACTCCCAAAATCTCTCCTTTGTTTGATATGCGCGAACCGATGCATCAAGCGACATGTTCATCCAAGCAAGGCACAAATAAATGTCTTTGTCTTGTGAATAGTTTTGTGTTCCTAATTTCCTGTTGCTTGCTTGAGTAATCATGGGATCATCAACCTCCTCCACTCCAGGATCATCGTTTTCCTCGGTATCTTCTTCTTGAGAATACCTCACACTATCATAATAGAGATCGTCGAGGCCTTTGATGTGCGATGCTATTGAGACATGATGCTTGCTGAAAGGATCGATATAGTTGACTAGAGGGGGGTGAATACGCAACTAACAATTTTTAGCTTTTTCTTTACCAAATTAAACTTTGCATCAAAGTAGGTTGTCTAGATATGCAACTAGGTGACCAACCTATATGATGCAACAAACAACAAGTGCACAAGCAAGAAAGGGATACAACACAAATAAGCTTGCACAAGTAAAGGCACGAGATAACCAAGAGTGGAGCCGATGGAGACGAGGATGTGTTACGGAAGTTCCTTCCTTTTGAGGGGAAGTACGTCTCCAGTAGAGCGGTGTGGAGGCACAATGCTCCCCAAGAAGCCACTAGGGCCACCATATTCTCCTCACTCCCTCACACAATGCGATGTCGTGATTCCATTATTGGTGCCCTTGAAGGCGGCGACCGAACCTTTACAAACAAGGTTGGGCTATCTCCACAACTTAATTGGAGGCTCCCAACGACACCACGAAGCTTCACCACAATGGACTATGGCTCCGCGGTGACCTCAACCGTCTAGGGTGCTCAAACACCCAAGAGTAACAAGATCCGCTAAGGATTAGTGGGGGGATCAAATTTCTCTTGGTGGAAGTGTAAATCGGGGCCTTCTCAACTAATCCCGAGCAAATCAACAAGTTTGATTGCCTAGGGAGAGAGATCGGGCAAAAATGGAGCTTGGAGCAACAATGGAGCTTAGGGTTGGAAGGGATGGTCAACTAGAGGAAGAAGACACCCCTTATATAGTGGAGAGACAAATCCAACCGTATCCACTTACTCAGCCTGTGACTTGCGGTACTACCGCCCCAGAGCAGCGATACTACTGCAAGGGCTCACGGTACTACCGCAGTGGACCGCGGTACTACCGCAAGGGCTCACGGTACTACAACGGTGGACCGCGGTACTACCGCTGCTACGGCAGGCACTAGTCCAGGCCAGAGCCGCAAGGGCTGAGAGCGGTACTTCCGCTGGCGCGGTACTACGGCTCCCCCTTGCAGTACTACCGCAGGGCTGGAATGGACTAGCCTGGGAAGGGCGCAGATGAATAAAAATACATCCGTGCCTACTTCCGCTGAAAATCAGATCGTGCAAAAATCCGACATTGTACTACCGCACCTGAGTGCGGTACTACCGCGCAGGGAGCGGATGTAAAAAATTACATCCGCCCCTACTTCCGCTCATGTTGCTGTACTAGATCAGGACCCACGGTACTACCGTGCGCATGGGGCGGTATTACCGCGCAGGGGCGCGGATGTAAAAAATTACATCCACCCCTATAGCCGCACGAGCGGCGGGGTCTAGTCCGAGGCCATGGTACTACTGTGGGCACCTACGGTACTACCGCAACCGCGCACGGTACTACCGCGGGGGCCTACGGTACTACCGCTCCTAAGAGCAGTACTACCGCATGCCTCAGAACAGCAACACTAGGAAATCTTCTTTTTGCGCAAATGAAGAAAATGGAGGATGCTCCGAAGCGCAGAGGGAAAGGCGGTGTAAAGGAAGAAAAAGTGTACGTGATGATTCCACCCGAACCTTTCCAACGCGGACCCCCTCTTAATAGTACGGCTATCCTATGACTCAACCCACCGAAAAGAACCATAGAAAAACGCCATCTTCAATAGTCTTCAAGGGGCACCAAACCATCTTGTGCCTAGTAACAAATTGTCTGAGATACTCAAGGCACACGATTAGTCCGCAAAAGCATTGTCATCAATCACCAAAACACCTTAGGGATAAATATGCCCTTACAATCTCCCCCTTTTTGGTGGATTGATGACAATACGGGATTTGCACAAAGGGAAACAATATTGAACATATGTAAACCCCACAACTCCAAAATATAGACGAGCTCCCCTAGATGCGTGCTATCTAGATAAGTGTTTTGGACTGCACGACACGTATGCTAGGATCAGCACTCCCCCTATATTTTGTAGACAAAGCATATTGGCAACAATAAGGCTAACACTAGACAATATGATAAATATGAGCATAGCATAACTAGCACAATATAACATAAGCTCAAGTAAGGTACGATAGGGTGCATATGTCTTACACCATATGATAGACCAAGTCTCACAAGCAAACTAAACTAAAGCAAGAAAAGTTCAACAAAACAAACGCGAGTGAGGGAGTCCTGGACTAGGGGGTGTCCGGATAGCCGAACTATCATCATCGGCCGGACTCCAAGACTATGAAGATACAAGATTGAAGACTTCGTCCCGTGTCCGGATGGGACTTTCCTTGGCGTGGAAGGACAAGCTTGGCGATACGGATATGTAGATCTCCTACCATTGTAACCGACTCTGTGTAACCCTAGCCCTCTCCGGTGTCTATATAAACCGGATGGTTTTAGTCCATAGGACGAACAACAACTATCCTACCATAGGCTAGCTTCTAGGGTTTAGCCTCCTTGATCTCGTGGTAGATCTACTCTTGTAATACCCACATCATCAATATCAATCAAGCAGGACATAGGGTTTTACCTCCATCAAGAGGGCCCGAACCTGGGTAAAACATCGTGTCCCTTGTCTCCTATTACCATCCGCCTAGACGCACAGTTCGGGACCCCCTACCCGAGATCCGCCGGTTTTGACACCGACATTGGTGCTTTCATTGAGAGTTCCTCTGTGTCATCACCGATAGGCTCGATGGCTTCTTCGATCATCAACAACGACGCAGTCCAGGGTGAGACTTTTCTCCCCAGACAGATCTTCATATTCGGCGGTTTTGCACTGCGGGCCAATTCACTTGGCCATCTAGAGCAGATCGAAAGCTACGCCCCTGGCCGTCAGGTCAGATTTGGAAGTTTGAACTTCACAGCTGACATCCGCGGAGACTTGATCTTCGATGGATTCGAGCCACAGCCGAGCGCGCCACACTGTCACGATGAGCATGATTTAGCTCTGCAGCCGGACAGTGCCCTGGAGGCCGCACACGAGCCCGCTTCGACCCTCGATTTGGAGCCGGCTGCGCAGATCGAGGACGGGTGGCTAGACACCGCCTCGGGGGCTGCAACATCTACGGCGATGGAGCCGAATACTGGCCTTGTCCCTTGTGAAGCTCGTGACTCCGAGGTGCCGGACTCCTCGCCGGACTCCGAACCTCCCGCGACCCCTCCAATCGAATCCGATTGGGCGCCGATCATGGAGTTCACCGCTGCGGACATCTTTCAACACGCACCTTTCGGCGACATCTTGAGTTCGCTAAAGTATCTCTCATTATCAGGAGAGCCCTGGTCGGACTGCGGTCAGGACGGTTGGGATGCGTACGACGAAGAAATTCAAAGCCCACCCACCACCCACTTAGTAGCCACTGTCGACGATCTAATCGACATGCTAGACTTCGACTCCGAAGACATCGATGGTATGGACGACGATGCCGGAGACGACCAAGAACCAGCGCCTACTGGGCATTGGAAAGCCACCTCATCATATGACATATACATGGTGGATATCCCAAAGGATGGGAATGGCGAAGGAACAGCGGAGGATGACCCCTCCAAGAAACAGCCCAAGCGTCGGCGTCAGCGGCGCCGCTCTAAATCCCGCCACAGCAAGAATGGAGATTCCGGCACCGGAGATAATAATACCCCAGACAGTGCCGAAGACAACCCCCTCCAGCAAGATTCAGCACAGGAGGACGGAGAAGCCAGCCCTCATGAGAGAGCGGCAGACGAAGAGGTAGAGGATGATAATTACATGCCTCCCTCCAGAGACGAGGCAAGCCTCGACGACGACGAATTTGTCGTGCCCGAGGATCCCGTCGAACAAGAGCGTTTTAAACGCAGGCTTATGGCCACGGCAAACAGCCTCAAGAAAAAGCAGCAACAGCTTAGAGCTGATCAGGATCTGCTAGCCGACAGATGGACTGAAGTCCTTGCGGCCGAAGAGCATGAGCTCGAACGCCCCTCCAAAAGCTACCCCAAACACAAGCTGCTCCCCCGATTAGAGGAGGAGGCATATAAACTTGCATCACCAGCGCACAATACGGCTGACCGACCACCCCATGGCCGCGACAGAGAGGCCTCTAGGCCCTCCACTAGAACCGTACCCCGGCATCGCTCAAAAAGCACAAGGCCACATGGGAACGCTCTGGACTTGCGAGATATATTGGAGGATAAGGCAAGACAATCAAGATCAATCTACGGATCGCGTGGGCGCCCCATGATACGTGACGACAACCGTCGCGCCGGACACAGCGAGTCCGGCCGGGCCGAACACAGTAGAAAAAGCTCTTTTGAGCTTCGTCGTGATATAGCCCAATACAGAGGCGCCGCACACCCACTATGCTTCACAGATGAAGTAATGGATCATCAAATCCCCGAAGGGTTTAAACTCGTGAATATTGAATCTTATGATGGCACAATAGACCCCGCGGTTTGGATCGAAGACTATCTCCTTCATATCCACATGGCCCGCGATGATGATCTTCACGCCATCAAATACCTCCCACTCAAGCTTAAAGGACCAGCTCGGCATTGGCTCAACAGCTTGCCAGCAGAATCAATTGGGTGTTGGGAGGACCTGGAAGCCGCATTCCTTGATAACTTCCAGGGCACGTATGTGCGACCACCAGACGCTGACGACCTAAGCCATATAATTCAGCAGCCAGACGAATCGGCCAGACAATTCTGGACACGGTTCTTAACTAAGAAAAATCAAATCGTCGACTGTCCGGATGCGGAGGCCCTCGCGGCCTTCAAACATAACATCCGCGACGAGTGGCTTACCCGGCACCTGGGACAGGAAAAGCCGAAATCCATGGCAGCCCTCACATCACTCATGACCCGCTTCTGCGCGGGAGAGGACAGCTGGCTAGCCCGCAGCAACAACCTCAGCAAAAATTCTGGCAGTCCGGATATCAAGGACCGCAATGGCAGGTCGCGTCGCAACAAGAACAAACGCCGCATTAACGGCGACAATAATGAGGATATGGCAGTCAATGCCGGATTGAGAGGCTCCAAACCCGGTCAGCGGAAAAAGGCATTCAAAAGAACTACTCCGGGTCCGTCCAATTTGGACCGAATACTCGATCGCTCATGCCAGATACACGGCACCCCCGAAAAGCTAGCTAACCACACCAACATGGACTGTTGGGTATTCAAGCAGGCAGGCAAGCTAATTGCCGAAAACAACGACAAGGGGATGCATAGCGATGACGAGGAAGAGACCCGACCGCCGAACAATAGAGGACAGAAGGGTTTCCCCCCACAAGTGCGGACGGTGAACATGATATACGCAACCCACATACCCAAAAGGGAGCGGAAGCGTGCACTCAGGGATGTATACGCGATGGAGCCAGTCGCCCCGAAGTTCAACCCATGGTCCTCCTGCCCGATCACTTTTGATCGAAGGGACCACCCCACCAGCATCCGCCACGATGGATTCGCCACATTGGTTTTAGACCCAATCGTCGATGGATTTCACCTCACCAGAGTCCTGATGGACGGCGGCAGCAGCCTGAACCTGCTTTATCAGGATACAGTGCGCAAAATGGGCATAGACCCCTCAAGGATTAAACCCACAAATACGACCTTTAAAGGTGTCATACCAGGTGTAGAGGCCAATTGTACAGGCTCAGTTACACTGGAAGTGGTCTTCGGATCCCCGGATAACTTCCGAAGCGAGGAGTTAATCTTCGACATAGTTCCGTTCCGCAGCGGCTATCATGCTCTGCTCGGACGTGCCGCGTTTGCAAAGTTCAACGCGGTGCCGCACTACGCATACCTCAAGCTCAAGATGCCAGGCCCTCGAGGAGTCATCACGGTCAACGGAAACACTGAACGCTCTCTCCGAACGGAGGAACAGACAGCGGCTCTCACGGCAGAAGTACAGTGCAGCCTCTTAAGGCAATTCTCGAGTCCGGCCGTTAAGCGACCGGACACGGCTAAACGCGCCCGGAGTAACCTACAACAAGACCACCTGGCACGTTCCGAGCACGCGTAGCAATGCGGCCCCAACCCCAGCCCCTGCAAAATTGCAAGACTAGTCCTTCGCGTACATCATTACGCTCTGGAGATACCATGGGCATAGTGGGAGGGGCACGACCACGATAGGCCCAGAATGTGGCTTAACCACACCAGGGGCTCTCAAGTGTGTCGTTCTTTTTTTTTCTCTTTTTCTTTTTTTTACCCACAGGACTCCGTTCATCAAAGGCCCTATCCGGCACTAGACCTGCCAAACTCATGATGCAACAGCCAGGGAAGGAGAAAGGCTACGACGAATATCCAGGTGGTCTCCATTACGAGCATTAAATCTGTTTTATACACCATTCCGCAGCCTACCCCTGGAGGGAGACATGTTTAATAGTCCCATCCCTTGCTTACCGCACTATTTGTATCGTTCTGCATTCACGGCAGTATTTCTTGAATAAACAATGCAGCACCTTTTTTCTTATAATTGCATTTCTTTCTTATACATATGTTCATTTATGACATGTTGCATCTGTACACTTTGGTACGTCTAAATACACCAGGGGCTTATGTTTCCCGCATCATGGTGTGATAAGTCCGAACACTTTCACAAGTGCGGCACCCCGAACTTATAGCATTATATGCATCGGCTCCGAATCATGTCTTGGGTGAATAGTTGGGTTTGCCCGGCTCCAATGTTTTGGTACCTTATGTTCCGTTGTATCGGCTAAGGTAGCACTGGGAGAACCACTGCGATTGCGCCCTAGTTGAGCTGAGCGAGCGCCTCAGTGGAGAAAGCTAAAACTGACTGTCATGATGAGGCGAGAGCCGGTCGCTGTTCGAGAGGTCTTTTTCGAGTCCCTAAAGACTTATGCCGCTTAGGGCGAGGAACCGGCTTTGTCCGGCCCAGGCGTGGATAGCGCCCCAAATTCGGCCTTCCGAACACTAGGGGCTTCGCCGAAATTTAAAATTATAGAATTCTATGGCTAAGTGAGAGTGTTCAAGCATTATAAGTCCGGTTGCCTCGTTCGTTGTGTTGAGCGCCTCCCTAGATGGACCCAAAAATGGGAACAAGAGTGCTCAAATTTATCCCGAACACCCCAGCACTCGTGGCATGGGGGCTGAAGCCGACGACTTGCCATCTCTCAGATTTGATAAACGGCCGCACAGAAGGTAATATTTTAAATTAACAAGCTTTGCTTAGCGCATATGAACAAAGTTTTCAGCACACAGGATAACAAAATGCGAGTCTACTCAAATATTACATCTATGGAGCACTCACCCGCAATAATGCGGGCACCCTTCAGGACACTCTTATAATACATCTCGGGCGTGCGATACTCCTTGCCCGGTGGCGGCGCGTCCGTCACAAGCTTCTCAGCATCCATCTTGCCCCATTGCACCTTTGCGCGGGCAAGGGCCCGACGGGCACCTTCAATACAGGCAGAGTGCTTGATGACTTCAACCCATGGACACGGATCCACCAGCCGCCGCACCAGGCCAAAGTAGCTCCCAGGCATGGCCTCCCTGGGCCACAGCCGAACTATGAGGCCCTTCATGGCCTGTTCGGCCACCTTGTGGAGCTCGACCAGCTGCTTTAGTTGGTCGCTAAGGGGCACCGGATGTCTGGCCTCAGCATACTGAGACCAGAAGACCTTCTCCGTCGAGCTCCCCTCCTCGGCCCTATAGAAAGCTGCAGCATCGGACACGCTACGGGGCAGATCTGCGAACGTTCCTGGAGAGCTCCGAATTCGGGTAAGTGATAGGTAATTCACACTCACATGCTTGCTTTGCATGAAAAATGCCTTACCCGCTGCTATTTTCTTCAACGCCTCGATTTCCTGGAGGGCCTTGTAGGCTTTGGCCTTAGCGGCTTTGGCACTCTCAAGAGCCGATGCAAGCTCGGACTCTCGAGTCTTCGAGTCGCGCTCCAAACTCTCATGTTTTTCCACGAGAGCCTGGAGCTCTTACTGTACCTCCGCCACCCGCGCTTCCTGCTTCTCTCACTCGGTGTGCTCCGTGGCTGCATTACATTCGGCCGCGGACACCGCCTCCTTCAGGGTCGCCACCTCGTTCGTGGCCCCTGCAATACCCACGTTATCCTTGTCATTCTTCTTGCAACCAAAATCCTTTTCTGTAAGGTACAACTTTAATAAGGTGTTACTCACCTTCCTTGTCCTTGAGCTGCTTCTTGGCACGGCCGAGCTCGTTCTCGGACCGCTCGAGGCTTTGCTTCAAAGTATTGACCTCCGCAGTCAGTGCGGCAGAGGTCAGCAGCACAACCTGCAACCCCATATTGACATATTTTTTATGACTCCTGCATATATCTTTTTAGATCCTCAATCCGGCTTTTCTTTCCGAACACCGAACCGAGCATCAGGGGCTACTGTCTATGTGGTACTATTTTTACATATATCAAAATTCTTACCTCAAAGCCTGTTAGAAGGCTGCTGCAGGCTTCGGTCAGCCCGCTCTTGGCGAGCTGAACCTTCTGAATCACCGCACTCATGACGGTGCAGTGTTCCTCTCTGATGGAAGCGCCGTTGAGCGCCTCCAGCAAGCTATCCGGCGCCTCCGGTTGGACGGAGGCCGCCAGCGTCACGGTCTTGCCCTTCTTACGAAGGGGTCGCCCGCCGGACTCTGGAACCGCTACAAGTTCCGGTGCGGAGTCCGGTGCAAAGTCCAGGAGGTTGCCCTGCGGCACCTCCGGGGCCTCCTCCTCCTGGCGGGTCCCTTCCCGGGATCCCACCTCGGCATCGTCCGCATCATGGGGGGTGGAGGCGGTCGGAAGGGAATCCATATCTGACGCACCCAAGGACCCGCTCGACGAAGCGGGAAGATCATCCTTGGGCGGACTGCAGGGTTGTATGCGGCATTAGAAAGACACCATGTGGCGAAAAGAAAAACCATGAAGTTATTCGGGAGTCCGGATACTTATGATCTCGCCAGGGGCTTGGCCCTTGAAGGCCAGCCGGCGTTGGCAGAGCAGTCCGGGGGAAGAGTCCTTCCCTTCTTGGACCATTCGGCCTCCCTCGTTGGGGAGGCCTTCCTTTTCTTCCCTCCCCCCGCTGGGGGAGAGGCCTCTTTCTTCTCCTCCTCGCCTTCGTGGGAAGAGTCCTCCTCGGGGTCATCGGATGATGAGTTCGATGACACCTGAAAACGAGAACTCTTTCGAGTGCTCGTGGCCTTCTTCTTGGCCTTCTTCTCCGGCACCACGTGGGGTGCCGGAACCAGCAGCCCCGTTAAGCGGGCGTCCGCTGGGTCTTCTGGCAAAGGGGCCGGACAGTTAGTCCGCTCGGCCTTCTTGAGCCAGTACTGTCAAAGGAGAGGGAGTTTAGATCCCGCATAGAGTCAAACTATGGAAAACAAGTGTCCCGTAAAGGGTAAAATCGCTTACCTCGCTAGCCGGACGCTACGAGCTGAATCCACGATCTTCGGTAGCGGATGCGGGAGCCTCGGCGCCCTTAAACAGCACCCTCCAGGCCTCTTCGTACGTAGTGTCGAAGAGCCTGCTCAAAGTCTGGTGTTGCGCTGAATCGAACTCCCACATATTGAAGTCCCGTTGTTGGCACGGGAGAATCCGGCGGATGAGCATGACCTGGACTACGTTGACAAGCTTGAGCTTCTTGTTCACTACCTTTTGGACGCAGGCTTGGAGTCCGGTCAGCTCCTCCGAATCACCCCATGTCAGGCCACTCTCTTTCCAGGAGGTGAGCCGTATGGGGATGCTAGATCTGAATTCGGGGGCCACTGCCCATTTAGGGTCACGCGGCTCGGTGATGTAGAACCACCCGGATTGCCACCCCTTAATGGTTTCCACGAAGGTGCCCTTGAGCCAAGTAACGTTGGGCATCTTGCCCACCATGGCGCCTCCGCACTCCGCTTGGCTGCCCTTCACAACCTTCGGCTTGACAATGAAGGTCTTGAGCCACAAGCCGAAGTGGGGCTGGATGCAGAGGAAGGCCTCACACACGACGATAAACACCGAGATGTTGAGAATGAAATTCGGAGCCAGATCATGGAAATCCAGGCCGTAGTAGAACATGAGCCCCCGGACAAAGGGGTGGAGTGGGAAGCCCAGTCCGCGGAGGAAATGGGAAAGGAATACTACCCTCTCATGGGTCCCGGGGGTGGGGATAAGCTGCCCCTCATCGGGGAGCCGGTGCGCGATGTCGCTGGACAGATATCCGGCGCTGTGCAGCTTCTTGATGTGCCCCTCCGTAACGGAGGAGGCCATCCACTTGCCTCCCGCTCCAGACATAGTTGGAGAAGGTTGAGGTGAGATGTGTGGACTTGGGCGCTGGAGCTCGAGTTCGCGGAGATGGATAAGCAAAGGAGGAAGAAGGCGTAGGTAAAAGGGTGGATCTTTATCCCCTTATATGGGCGGACGAAACCATGCGTCCCCACCGGCCTGATAAAACTCGCTTATCTCCCAAGCGTCGCAATCAATGGCGCGGTTGGGTTACCCACGTCCATATTGATGGGAATCCCGGAATAAGGGGAACACGATCTCTGCTTCGACAAGACGTGCCAAGGAAACCGCTTCGCTAAACACGCTGAGGTGATACAATAAAAACAATTCGAGTAAAGGCTTGGTAGTGGTGTGACATCACCCCACAAAATACGTCAGCAGATTGAACTTGTGTAAATATTATTCTCTCTACGGTGGTATGTGGAATTTATTTTGCAGAGCCGGACACTATCCTAGTGTTCACGATCTTCTATGAATTATTCGGAGGAGGAACCCGCCTTGCAATGCCGAAGACAATATGCGCGCCGGACTCGTCGTCATTGAAGCCTGGTTCAAGGGCTACTGAGGGAGTCCTGGACTAGGGGGTGTCCGGATAGCCGAACTATCATCATCGGCCGGACTCCAAGACTATGAAGATACAAGATTGAAGACTTTGTCCCGTGTCCGGATGGGACTTTCCTTGGCGTGGAAGGTAAGCTTGGCGATACGGATATGTAGATCTCCTACCATTGTAACCGACTCTGTGTAACCCTAGCCCTCTCCGGTGTCTATATAAACCGGATGGTTTTAGTCCATAGGACGAACAACAACAATCATACCATAGGCTAGCTTCTAGGGTTTAGCCTCCTTGATCCCGTGGTAGATCTACTCTTGTAATACCCACATCATCAATATCAATCAAGCAGGATGTAGGGTTTTACCTCCATCAAGAGGGCCCGAACCTGGGTAAAACATCGTGTCCCTTGTCTCCTATTACCATCCGCCTAGACGCACAGTTCGGGACCCCCTACCCGAGATCCGTCGGTTTTGACACCGACAACGAGCAAAGAAAACACACGCACGACACAAGACTCGCAAATCCCTACACTCTCTCCCCCTTTGGCATCGAGACGCCAAAAAGGCAGAGAGGACACCTACAACCCAACTGGTGGCTCAAGCGGAGTAATCATACACACGCTCCTCCTCAGACTCGGCAGCGGGAATGGTCTCCTTGTCGTCCTCCTCAGAATCAGTCCACTGGTAGCCTTGTTTAGCAATCCACTCAGCCTCGGGAGTGATGCGGTCCTTAGAGCCACCAAAAACATCCTCTCCAAAGAGACTCATAATCTTCTTGTCGCGGCAATGACTCTCCTTGGAGGTAACGTGATTCTTGTACTGCCCCTTTGGCTCCATGCAGAATAAGTTCTTCATCTTGTTCTTCAGCCTCTTAGCCCAAGATGGCTCAGAGGCGGGAGGGATGAAACCCTCAGAGCTGACCTCGTCCTCTGCCTCCTCCTCATCCTCATCTGCATCCACGTCCATGGCAGCCGCGGCCTCAGCACGAGAAGTGGTGTTGGCCCACTGAGACTTGACACGGAGCCTGATGGACTCGTGTCGGATCCAACCAGCGGCCTCAAACTCCTCCTGAGGGAACTACTTCTCCCAAGTCGCAGAGATCAAATGAAACAGATAAGGTCCATAGATGGGGACCTTGCGGTTGAATACCGCAAACCGAAGCTCACACTACATGATATGTGAGACATCAAGTGGTGGCGACTGAGAGTTGCGAGCTTCCTCACACAGAAACAGCATGTCCACAAGATAAGCATGCACCTTGTCCTTGTCACCAATGCGAGGAAAGAGAGAGTTGTGGAAGGTCCGGTACATGATGTCAAGAAAGGAGTTGAGCACCCAAGATGACTTGCCACTGGAGAGCTTCTTCTCAACATAGAAAGGCTTAATCTTGTTCTTGTTAGTTGACTCAGGATTGGCATGAGGACGAACGCCTTGGGGAGTGGCGAGCCCCTCATCCTGAACACTAAGCAAAGTCATGAACTCCTTCCAAGTAGCAGACAGCCGCTGACCATTGGTCATCCAAGTCATAGTCTGTTCCTCATTAGGATGAAAGTACACCGAGGCAAAGAACTATGCCACAATCTCAGGATCATAGTCTTTGTGGAAAGAGATGATGTGCTCAATGCCAAATTGTTCCACAAGATCCAGAGCCTCACCAAAGTAGTCCCGGTGCTTCGCTTCCCTCAGATGATGCATGTCGATCCAGTGCACATCCACATAGATGTTTTGCTTGGCCTTGATCACATCCAAATAAATGAGATTCTGCTGCTTGGTCCAGAACAGATCATTCCCTCGGAAGTTGGCACGAGGATTCACATAGGGGTTGAGTTTCCTTCGAGTGATGTACTCAGCAAGTGGCATCTCATCCATGCCCATGGTGGGTTCCTTGTCCTTGGTGGATGTGGTCTTGGTCCTGCGTTGGGGGGCACTGGAGCCCTCTGGAGCTTCATCTTGATTTCGCAGACGCTTGGAGCCCGTGTCACGGCTTGGATTGGAACGGCGAGCAGAGGCACCGGAGCCACCACCTAAGACACAAAGCACAAGAACACACACAACGAGCGAGAAGGATCAATGCAAAGAACACAACAAAACAGTGAAACAAGTAGAACAGCGCTTGATAGTTGCCACATGAGAGGTTTGACAGCAACGGTGGCACTGTTTGGATGCGCGGTACTAAAAAATTAGTGCCGCTCCAAGTCACGGTAGTACCACGCTGGAGATGCGGTAGTACCGCTCTGGCGGTAGTACCGCGCGGGGGGCGCGGTAGTACCGCACGGAGTCAGATCCAAAACTGCCACTGGATCTGAGTACTACGCAGCAACAAAGCGGTACTACGGTCGATCAAAACTACCATGGGGCAACATATCAAGTACTATCTCTACGCATTACTACTCTCCCACATCCTACTCTTGCATAGATTTAGCCTAAAATCTCAAGAACCACATGCATCTCCCCAAAGACCTAGAAGCACAAGAACGAACCAACAAGAAAGGGATTTGGGGAGAAACCTTGGTCCATGGCAAGAGGACGTGGTGGGGAACGATCCCACCGGTCAGAATCCGAGGAGAGCGGCCGGGGACGAAGATCCGGTGAGGGCCTCCGGCGCCGTTCGTGGGCAAGCGAGAGAGAGGCGACATGGGGAAGGAAGAGTAGTACCGCATGCGCTCGCTACTCCACGGTAGTACCGCATGTCCTCGCGGTAGTACCGCCCGGGCGAAAGTACCGCGCCGTGGGCGGTAGTACTGCTCCACCAGGGGTAGTAAAAATTATTGCCGTGCTGGTTGCGGTAGTACCGTATCCTTACGGTAGTACCGTGGCATGCCACGATAGTACCATGAACCCAAGAAAATGCAGTTCCAACCAAAGGGAGAAACAACTTTGCACGGAACCTTCAAACGAACGAACACACCAACGAGCTGAAAGATGAGGCACCACAAACACAAGCTAGGCACGAAGAGATAACAAGGACCACAAAACGAGAACCGGCCTCTCCAAGGAGAGGGAGGTGGCCGGAGCCACCTATGTTTGAGTTGATTGGTATGGCACCGCGAAGAATTATCCTTGGGCCCATGACCAAAACTCGCCTTTGAAGCCCAAGTACCATCAAGAATGGCGAGTGTGAAAGAGTTTATCAATTTATGCATAATGGGGGGAGGGAGAGTTCATTGAGAGAACAATACCCCCCCCTATGTCCATGCCTACACCTAAACTAGACAACAAGTTGAGTGTGGTGGGATGTGCAAGGGTTCAAGTCACTTTGCTTGAATCAATGATATTTAGCTCATGCCTTAACTCGCGAAATCTTGCTTCATCCAAGGGCTTCGTGAAAATATCTGCAAGGTTATCATGAGTGTTGACATACTTGAGCTCGATCTCCCCTCGCCTAATATGATCCCGGATGAAGTGATACCGAATCTCAATATGCTTCGTCTTGAAGTGTTGCATTGGGTTGAGAGAAATCTTGATGGCACTTTCATTGTCACACCAAAGAGGCACTTTGTCACAAATGACACTGTACTCCTTTAAAGTTTGCCTCATCCACAAGAGTTGTGCACAAAAACTACCGACCGCCACATACTCTGCTTCGGTGGACGAGAGAGACACACAACTTTGCTT
The DNA here is from genome assembly GCF_018294505.1 of Triticum aestivum. Taxonomy (NCBI): domain Eukaryota; kingdom Viridiplantae; phylum Streptophyta; class Magnoliopsida; order Poales; family Poaceae; genus Triticum; species Triticum aestivum. Next base: position 587,656,048 of record NC_057807.1, on the reverse strand, counting down.
CTTGGAAGACCAAGTCACCAACGAGCAACCAAGAACTTGGCACCCTCCAGAAGTGGACTTCCTATCCACTTTGTCTCCCGCCCAATCGGAATCCGTATATCCTTCAAGCTTGAAGTTTGCTCCTCTTGGGTACCATAATCCAAAGTTTGGGGAATGAGCCAAATATCGAAAGATTCGCTTGACCGCCACCAAGTGACTTTCCTTTGGTGCGGCTTGAAACCATGTACAAATTCGCACACTCAACATGATATCCGGTCTAGATGCACAAAGGTAAAGCAATGAGCCAATCATGGAGAGATATACCTTTTGATCCACCGCTTTACCATTGGGATCAATGTCAAGTTGACACTTGGTTTGCATTGGAGTGGAGGCCGGCTTGACATCACTTAGCTTGAACCTCTTTAGCATGTCTTGAGTGTATTTGGCTTGGTTGATGAAGGTTCCTTCTCTTCTTTGTTTTATCTCGAACCCGAGAAAGAACTTCAACTCTCCCATCATAGACATCTTGAACTTTGAGGTCATGAGTGCGGCAAATTCTTCATTGAAAGCTTTTGTTAGGGGAACCAAAAATAATATCATCAACATATAGTTGGCATACAAACAACTCCCCTTTGACCTTCTTAGTAAAAAGAGTGGGGTTGATTTTCCCGATTTCGAACCCACGATCTTGTAACAACTCCGTAAGATGCTCATACCATGCACGTGGGGCTTGTTTAAGGCCATAGAGCGCCTTATGGAGTTGGTACACGTGATCGGGGAAATAGGGATCTTCGAACCCGAGGGGTTGTTTGACATATACCAACTCATTAATTGGACCATTAAGAAAAGCACTCTTCACATCCATTTGTTGCAACATGAAATTATGGTGAGAAGCATAAGCAATCAACAAACGAATAGATTCAAGGCGAGCAACGGGAGCAAAGGTTTCACCGTAGTCGATACCCTCGACTTGGGAGTAGCCTTGTGCTACCAAATGAGCCTTGTTGCGAACAATGATCCCATGAGCATCTTGCTTGTTCTTGAATATCCACTTGGTCCCAATGACATTATGATTCCCAGTTGGCGTTGGCACTCATTTCCACACTTGGTTATGCTTGAAGTTGTTGAGTTCTTCATGCATGGCATTGAGCCAATCCGGGTCCTCGAGCGCCTCATAAACCTTTTGGGTTTCGACACAAGAAACAAACGCATGATGTTCACAGTAGTTTGCTAATTGTCTATGAGTGCTTACCCCCTTTCTTAGGCTTCCAACCACATTCTCCATAAGATGACCTTTGGTGGTGAGCTTGGAGGCAATCTTCGCGGCACGACGCTCTAAATCCTCCTCGGATGTGAAGAGAGGAGGGGTAACTTGAGCATCTTGAGCATCATCTTGAGCTTAACCTTGATTTTGCACTTGCTCGAAGGGAAGAGCTTGACCTTGGGCATCATTCGGTGGTACACCGTCATCTTGAGGTTGATCTTGCCCTTGAGCAATTTCATGAAGTTTAGGGCCTTCACTTTGTTCTTCGGAAGCATGTGGGTCTTGGGTTTGTGATGGCTCCACTTGAGTGGAGCATTGTCCTTCTCCTTCGGCCACAAGGGGTTCCTCAATGGCTAGGATGTGACCAACACCCATTCTTCTTATGGCTTGGGTAGGAATTTCATCACCTACATCACAAGTACCACTTTGCTCCACTGGGGAGCCGTTATTCTCGTCAAACTCTATGTTACACGTCTCCTCAATGAGTCCGGTGGACTTGTTGAGGACACGGTAAGCATGAGAGTTTGTAGCATAACCAACAAATATGCCCTCATAAGCTCTAGCCTCAAATTTAGACAAACGAACACCTTTCTTGAGAATGAAACACTTACACCCTGAAAGTGCTAGTTATCGACTAGAGGGGGGTGAATAGGCGATTTTTATCAAAGTCTTCAAAACGTGGAAGTTTCGAAGACAAACAATAGAAATAACCTAATTGATATGCAGCGGAAGATAAACTACAACAAGCAAGCCATAGTCAAGTATGCAATAGCGTTAACGTACGAAGACTAATAGCAGCTATGTAGTAGGATCGGGATGGAAGATAGTATGAAGCCAATCAACAATATTAATCAAGCAATGAAGTCAATCAGATAAGACAGATAAACAATGACTTCACGAAGACAAACTCAAAGTAAAGGAGGGAAGAGATAGAACCAGTCACTTGTTGAAGACACAAGATTTGTTGGACCAGTTCTAGTTGCTGTGACAAATGTACGTCTGGTTAGGGAGGCTGAGATTCAACTCAGAAGACCGTGTCTTCACCTTATTCCCCTTGAGCTAAGGACACTTAGTCCTCGCCCAATCACTATGGTAAGTCTTCAAGGTAGACTTCCGAACCTTCACAGACTTCGTTCACCCGGCAATCCACAATGACTCTTGGATGCTCAGAACGCGACGCCTAACCGGCTGGAGGATGCACAGTCCTCAAGTGTAACAAGTCTTCAGGTCACACAGACAGGAAGACTTCAGTGATGCCTAACACTCTTTGGCTCTGGGTGTTTGGGCTTTGTCCTCGCAAGGATTTCTCTCTCTCAAATGCTTCGAGGTGGGTTGCTCTTAAACGACAAAAGCCGTATACTAACTCTAAGCAGCCACCAATTTATGGTGTAGGGGGTGGGCTATTTATAGCCACAAGGCAACCCGACCTGATTTGTCCGAAATGACCCTGGGTCACTAAGGAACTGACACGTGTTCCAATGGTCAGATTTCAAACACACGCGACAACTTTACTTGAGCTACAAGCAAAGCTGACTCATCCAACTCTGGATAAGATTTCCTCTCATTGTCTTCGCTCGAAGACATAGGATTTGGGTTGAGCATCACTTCAATCACTCTGACTTAGTTCACTTGGACCCCACTTAACAGTATGGTGGTTCCTATGACTCAACAAAGAAGAAAAAGGAAACAACTAAACCACATAGTCTTCGTGCTCCATAGTCTTCATACAATGTCTTCTCATGTCATAGTCTTCAATATGAATATCTTCTCATACCACCATTGTCTTCAATGTCTTAATACATTTTTAGGGGTCATCTCCGGTAGGTAAACCAAATCAATGAGGGACACTACCTGCGTTATCCTGCAATTCTCACAGACGCATTAGTCCCTCAACCAACTTTGTCGTCAATACTCCAAAACCAACTAGGGGTGGCACTAGATGCACTTACAATCTCCCCCTTTTTGGTGATTGATGACAAACTGGTTGAAGTTTTCAACGGGGATAAAGTATGTGAAATTGTAAAGGATAGGAAATTGTCTTCATAAGTAGCAAGGGCTCCCCAGAAGATGTGCATATAAGTAATTTTGCTTTTGGAATGCAAATGCACATGGCAGGTTGTACTTGTGGAGATCCACTTCAACTTATGAAGATAATTCATCATGCATGAAATGATATAGCATATAGGATGACATGCATAATGAAAAATGGACGTCTGCAGGAGGATCTAAGTGCGGAAGTTATCATCGCACATGCGGAATTTATCATCGCATCACAGTAAAGCAAATAAGTAGCAGACGACCATCAAGTTTAGGTGTTACAACTCAAAGAACCAAATGTTTTAAAAAGCAAGAGTTGTAAGCACAAGGAAAAAATATAATGCAACCGCCCATATGAACCCGCTTGAAGACTATCAAACTCATATGCTTCTCCCCCTTTTGTCAGTAATGACCAAAAAGGTTTGAAGACATAGAGCATCTACTCGTCTTCATGAGGAGTAGTTGAAGCAGCAGGGTTGTCGTTGTCATTTGGCGATGCAGACGAACTTGGTGCAGTGTCGATGCGTGCAGAAGTAGGAGGTGGTGAACTAGCATCATCTTCGTCATCGATCACTCTGGCATTGACAGTTGCCGCGGAGGAAGAATATTCAGAGTCTTCAAGAGATGGAGTACGACGTAGGACAGCAGTCCGTGGAGGAGTGGAGTCAAACTGGAATCGTTCATTGATGCCATCGTCTTGAAGATTTGCTTCAGCACTAAGCAGGGTCAGGCTCTTCCATGATCGCCGGCAAGTTTCATGAGCAACAAAGGCATTCTTTGTGGCAAGGTTACGAATGCGATTGACATCCACCAAGAGGCTTTGCATCTGTCTTTTGAGCCAAAAGTGATGTTTATCCTGTTTCGGATGAAGGGCCACAAGAAGTTCTCCTTCTGGAACTCCAAAAGGGTTGTCGTTGTCATCGGCTGATGCAGCCGGATTGTCTTCAGCAGCTTGTGCTTCAGACACAGAGACATTCACAGTTGGAGTGGCTTTAGAGAACACTTGACGTGCAACAGGTTGACGGTGCACTTCTCCTTCTGGAACGCTCAGAAGAGGGACTTGAGGCCTTGGTCCTTTGCGAAGCCTTTGTAGTACAGGCGACGCCTTTGGAGATGGAGTGGGCAGGTCCTCATCCTCTTCAACTTGGACGGATGGTGTGCTTTGTTGTTGTTGGGGAGTACTGGGGGAGTCTTGTTGCTATGGGCGATCAGCCCACGATGCATCCTGAGCAATTGGCGTCAGAGGACGACCAATGCTGATGTTTTCGATGTTCGTACGAACAGGCGATGATACCACATTATATTCGATCTGAGGAAGAACTTCATCATCCTCAACATTGTCATGATGACCAATGTCTTCAACAGCGGTAGGTTCAGCTGCTGGTATATCTTCAGCTTCAGGAGCCTCTGTGGAAGCAGGCTCATGAACAGTCATGCGAAGTTCTTGGGATGCAGATGAAGGACGAACCACTGAGATGGGTTCAACAACAATGGGCTCTATGGGAGCAGCCCGACTCTTCTTGGTCTTGCGCTTCTTCTTGGAGGGAGCGGCATTAGAGGCTTCAGTATTCTTTCTCTTTCTGGCTTCAGCCTCAGCAGCCCTTGTCTTCTTTTGTTCTGAAGCGGTTGTGGTGACCTTTGGCTTCAAGCCAGTCATGCTGCTTGGGAAGATAATGCAAGGGGCTTCTTGGCTTGAAGGTGCAGGCTGGTCAGCAGGAAGCTTCTTCTTTTTCTTTGCAGCCATCCTGGGGTCAATGCCAGGACGGCCAAGTGACTTGCGCTTCTCAGCCTCATTGTAGGCAAGCACACACTTATCAGCCAAACTCTTCATGCGCTCACGAGAGCCTTGAGCTTCTTGGCGCTTCTTCAGAAAAGCTTCTTTAAGCTCATGCAGCATGACCTTGAAGTTTCTGACGTCTTGAACACTGAGCTTCGCCACATGCTTCTTGTGTTGGGAAACGTAGTAATTTCAAAAAAATTCCTATGCACACGCAAGATCATGGTGATGGCATAGCAACGAGAGGGGAGAGTGTTGTCCACGTACCCTCGTAGACCATAAGCAGAAGCATTAGCACAACGCGGTTGATGTAGTTGTACGTCTTCACGATCCGACCGATCCAAGTACCGAAAGTATGGCACCTCCGAGTTCAGCACACGTTCAGCTCGATGACGATCCCTAGGCTCCAATCCAGGAAAGCTTCGGGGATGAATTCCGTCAGCACGATGGCGTGGTGATGATGATGATGCTCTACCGACGCAGGGCTTCGCCTAAACTCCGCGACGATATGACTGAGGTGGAATATGGTTGAGGGGGGCACCGCACACGGCTAAGGAACGATCCGTAGATCAACTTATGTGTCATGGGGTGCCCCCCTGCCCCCGTATATAAAGGAGCAAGGGGGGAGGAGGCCGGCCCTAGGAGGGGGCGCGCCAAGTGTGGAGTCCTACTAGGACTCCCTAGTCCTAGTAGGATTCCACCTCCCTTGTTGGAGTAGGAGAAGGGGAAAGAGGGGGAGAGGAAGAAGGAAAGGGGGGCTGAGCACCTTGTCCAATTCGGACCAGAGGGGGGCGCAGGCCTCCTTCCTTTTGGCCTCTCTCCTCTATTCCCGTATGGCCCAATAAGGCCCATATACTCCCCGGCGAATTCCCGTAACACTCCGGTACTCCGAAAAATACCTGAATCATTCGGAACCTTTCCGAACTCCGAATATAGTCGTCCAATATATTGATCTTTACGTCTCGACCATTTCGAGACTCCTCATCATGTCCCTGATCTCATCCCGAACTCCGAACTCCTTCGGTACATCAAAACTCATAAACTCATAATATAACTATCATCGAAACCTTAAGCGTGCGGACCCTACGGGTTCGAGAACTATGTAGACATGACCTAGAACTACTCTTGGTCAATAACCAATAGCGGAACCTGGATGCCCATATTGGCTCCTACATATTCTACGAAGATCTTTATCGGTCAAACCGCATAACAACATACTTTGTTCCCTTTGTCATCGGTATGTTACTTGCCCGAGATTCGATCGTCGGTATCCAATACCTAGTTCAATCTCGTTACCGGCAAGTCTCTTTACTCGTTACGTAATGCATCATTCCATAACTAACTTATTAGCTACATTGCTTGCAAGGCTTATAGTGATGTGCATTACCGAGAGGGCCCAGAGGTACCTCTCCGACAATCTTAGTAACAAAACCTAATCTCGAAATACACCAACCCAACATGTACCTTTAGAGACACCTGTAGTACTCCTTTATAATCACCCAGTTACGTTGTGACGTTTGGTAGCACCTAAAGTGTTCCTCCGGTAAACGGGAGTTGCATAATCTCATAGTTACAGGAACATGTATAAGTCATGAAGAAATCAATAGCAACATACTAAACGATCAAGTGCTAGGCTAACGGAATGGGTCATGTCAATCACATCATTCTACTAATGATGTGATCTCATTAATCAAATGACAACACATGTCTATGGTTAGGAAGCATAACCATCTTTGATTAATGAGCTAGTCAAGTAGAGGCATACTAGTGACTATATGTTTGTCTATGTATTCACACATGTATCATGTTTCCGGTTAATACAATTCTAGCATGAATAATAAACATTTATCATGAAATAAGGAAATAAATAATAACTTTATTATTGCCTCTAGGGCATATTTCCTTCAGTCTCCCACTTGCACTAGAGTCAATAATCTAGTTCACATCGCTATGTGATTTAACACCAATATTCACATCTGCATGTGATTAATATCCATAGTTCACATCATCATGTGATCAACACCCAAAGGGTTTACTAGAGTCAATAATCTAGTTCACATCGCTATGTGATTAACACCCAAAAGAGTACTAAGGTATGATCATGTTTTGCTCGTGAGAGAAGCTTAGTCAATGGGTCTGTCATATTCAGAGTCGTATGTATTTCGCAAATATTCTATGTCCACAATGCTCTGCACGGAGCTACTCTAGCTAATTGCTCCCACTTTCAATATGTATCCAGATTGAGACTTAGAGTCATCTGGATTGGTGTAAAAGCTTGCATCGTTGTAACTTTTACGACGGGCTCTTTTATCACCTCCATAATCGAGAAACATCTCCTTAGTCCTCACTAAGGATATTCTTGACCGCTGTCCAGTGATCTACTATTAGATCAAAATTGTATTTCTTTGCCAAACTCAGAGCAAGGTATACAATAGGTCTGGTTCACAGCATAGCATACTTTATAGAACCTATGACTGAGGCATAGGGAATGAATTTTCATTCTCTTTCTATTTTCTGCCATGGTCGGGTCTTGAGTCTTACTCAACTTCAAACCTTTGCATCACAGGCAAGAACTCCTTCTTTGACTGTTCCATTTTGAACTATTCAAAAATTTATCAAGGTATGTACTCATTGAAAAATCTTATCAAGCGTCTTGATCTATCTATATAGATCTTGATGCTCAATGTGTAAGCAGCTTCACCAAGGTCTTGCTTTGAAAAACTCTTTTTCAAGTATCCTTTCATGCTATCCAGAATTTCTATATCATTTCCAATCAACAATATGTCACCCACATATAATATTAGAAATGCTACAGAGCTCCCACTCACTTTCTTGTAAATACAGGCTTCTCAAAAAGTCTATATAAAATCATATGCTTTGATCAACTCATCAAAGCGTATATTCCAACTCCGAGAGGCTTTCACCAGTCCATAAATGGATCGCTGGAGCTTGCACACTTTGTTAGCACCTTTAGGATTGACAAAACCTTCTGGTTGCATCATATACAACTCTTCTTTAATATTTATTAAGGAATGCAGTTTTGACATCCTTTTGCCAGATTTCATAAAATGTGGCAATTGCTAACATGATTCGGACAGACTTAAGCATCGATACGAGTGAGAAAATCTCATTGTATTCAACACCTTGAACTTGTTGAAAACCCTTTCACAACAAGTCGAGCTTTGTAGATAGTAACACTACTATCAGGGTCCGTCTTCCTCTTGAAGATCCATTTATTTAACATGGCTTGCTGATCATTGAGCAAGTCAATCAAAGTCCATACTTTGTTCTCATACATGGATCATATCTCAGATTTTATGGCCTCAAGCCATTTCATGGAATCTGGGCTCATCATCGCTTCCTCATAGTTCGTAGGTTCATCATGGTCTAGTAACATGACTTCCAGAACATGATTACCGTACCACTCTAGTGCGGATCTTACTCTGGAAGACCTACGAGGTTTGGTAGAAACTTTATCTGAAGTTTCATGATCGTCATCATTAACTTCCTCACTAATTGGTGTAGGAATCACTGGAACTGATTTCTGTGATAAACTACTTTCCAATAAGGGAGAAGGTACAATTACCTCATCAAGTTCTACTTTCCTCCCACTCACTTATTTCGAGAGAAACTTCTTCTCTAGAAAGGATCCATTTTAGCAACGAATAACTTGCCTTCGGATCTGTGATAGAAGGTGTACCCAATAGTTACCTTTGGATATTCTATGAAGACGCACTTCTCCGATTTGGGTTCGAGCTTATCAGGTTGAAACTTTTTCACATAAGCATCGCAGCCCCAAAATTTAAGAAACGACAACTTTGGTTTCTTGCCAAACCACAGTTCATAAGACGTCGTCTCAACGGATTTCGATGGTGCCCTATTTAAAGTGAATGCAACTGTCTCTAATGCATAACCCCAAAATGATAGTGGTAAACTGATAAGAGACATCATAGATCGCACCATATCTAGTAAAGTACAATTACGACATTCAGACACACCATTACATTGTGGTGTTCCAGGTGGCGTGAGTTTGTGAAACTATTCCACATTGTTTTAATTGAAGACCAAACTCGTAACTCAAATATTTGTCTCCGCGATCAAATTGCAGAAACTTTATTTTCTTGTTACGATGATTCTCCACTTCACTCTGAAATTCTTTGAACCTTTCAACTATTTCAGACTTATGTTTCATCAAGTAGATATACCCATATCTGCTCAAATCATCTTGTGAAGGTCAGAAAATAACGATACTTGCCACGAGCATCAACACTCATTGGATCGCATATATCGGTATGTATTATTTCCAATAAGTCAGTAGCTTGTTCCATTGTTCCGGAGAACGAAGTTTTAGTCATCTTGCCCAAAAGGCACGGTTCGCAAGCATCAAATGATTCATAACCAAGAGATTCCAAAAATCCATCTTTATGGAGTTTCTTCATGCGCTTTACACCGATATGACCCAAACGGCAGTGCCACAAATAAGTTGCACTATCATTATTAACTTTGCATCTTTTGGCATCAATATTATGAATATGTGTAACACTACGATCGAGATCCAACAAACTATTTTCATTGGGTGTATGACCATTGAAGGTTTTATTCATGAAAATTGAACAACAATTATTCTCTGACTTTAAATGAATAACTGTATCGCAATAAACATGATCAAATCATATTCATGCTCAACGCAAACGCCAAATAACATTTATTTAGATTTAACACTAATCCCGAAAGTATAGGGAGTGTGCGATGATGATCATATCAATCTTGGAACCACTTCCAACACACATCGTCACTTCACCCTCAACTAGTTTCTGTTTATTCTGTAACTCCTGTTTCGAGTTACTAATCTTAGCAACCGAACAAGTATCAAATACTTAGGGGTTACTATAAACACTAGTAAGGTACACATCAATAACATGTATATCAAATATACCCTTGTTCACTTTGCCATCCTTCTTATCCACCAAATATTCAGGGCATTTCGGCTTCCAGTGACCATTTCCTTTGCAGTGTAAGCACTCAGTTTCAGGCTTTGGTCCAGCTGTGAGCTTCTTCGCGGGAGTGACAACTTGCTTGTCCTTGAAGTTCCCTTTCTATCCCTTTGCCCTTTTCTTGAAACTAGTGGTCTTGTCAATCATCAACACTTGATGCTCTTTCTTGATTTCTACCTTCGTCGATTTCAACATCACGAAGAGCTCGGGAATCGTTTTTGTCATCCCTTGCATACTATAGTTCATCACAAAGTTCTACTAACTTAGTGATGGTGACTAGAGAACTCTGTCAATCACTATCTTATCTGGAAGATTAACTCCCACTTGATTCAAGCGATTGTAGTACCCAGACAATCTGAGCACATGCTCACTAGTTGAGCGATTCTCCTCCATCTTTTAGCAATAGAACTTGTTGGAGACTTCATATCTCTCAACTCGGGTATTTGCTTGAAATATTAACTTCAATTCATGGAACATCTCATATGATCCATGACGTTCAAAACGTCTTTGAAGTCCTGATTCTAAGCCTTTAAGCATGGTGCACTAAACTATCAAGTAGTCATCATATTGAGCTAGCCAAACGTTCATAACGTTTGCATCTGCTCCTGCAATAGGTTTGTCACCTAGCGGTGCATCAAGGACATAATTCTTCTGTGCAACAATGAGGATAAACCTCAGATCATGGATCCAATCCGCATCATTGCTACTAACATCTTTCAACACAATTTTCTCTAGGAACATATCAAAATAAACATATGAAAGCAACAACGCGAGCTATTGATCTACAACATAATTTGCAAAATACTACCAGGTACTAAGTTCATGATAAATTGAAGTTCAATTAATCATATTACTTAAGAACTCCCACTTAGACATACATCTCTCTAGTCATCTAAGTGATCACGTGATCCAAATCAACTAAACCATGTCCGATCATCACGTGAGATGGAGTAGTTTTCAATGGTGAACATCACTATGTTGATCATATCGACTATATGATTCACGCTCGACCTTTCGGTCTCCGTGTTCCGAGGCCATATCTGTATATGCTAGGCTTGTCAAGTTTAACCTGGGTATTCCGCGTGTGCAACTGTTTTGCACCCGTTGTATTTGAACGTAGAGCCTATCACACCCGATCATCACGTGGTGTCTCAGCACGAAGAACTTTCGCAACAGTGCATACTCAGGGAGAACACTTCTTGATAATTAGTGAGAGATCATCTTAAAATGCTACCGTCAATCAAAGCAAGATAAGATGCATAAAGGATAAACATCACATGCAATCAATATAAGTGATATGATATGGCCATCATCATCTTGTGCTTGTGATCTCCATCTCCGAAGCATCGTCATGATCACCATCGTCACCGGCGCGACACCTTGATCTCCATCGTAGCATCGTTGTTGTTTACGCCATCTATTTTTTCTACGACTATCGCTACCGCTAGTGATAAAGTAAAGCAATTACAGGGCGTTTGCATTTCATACAATAAAGCGACAACCATATGGCTCCTGCCAGTTGCCGATAACTTCGGTTACAAAACATGATCATCTCATACAATAAAATATAGCATCACATCTTGACCATATCACATCACAACATGCCCTGCAAAAACAAGTTAGACGTCCTCTACTTTGTTGTTGCAAGTTTTACGTGGCTGCTACGGGCTTAGCAAGAACCGTTCTTACCTACGCATCAAAACCACAACGATAGTTCGTCAAGTTAGTGCTATTTTAACCTTCGCAAGGACCGGGCGTAGCCACACTCGATTCAGCTAAAGTGAGAGAGACAGACACCCGCCAGCCACCTTTAAGAACGAGTGCTCGTAACGGTGAAACCAGTCTCGCGTAAGCGTACTCGTAATGTCGGTCCGGGCCGCTTCATCTCACAATACCGCCGAACCAAAGTATGACATGCTGGTAAGCAGTATGACTTGTATCGCCCACAACTCACTTGTGTTCTACTCGTGCATATAACATCAATGCATAAAACCTACGCTCGGATGCCACTGTTGGGAAACGTAGTAATTTCAAGAAAATTCCTACGCACACGCAAGATCATGGTGATGGCATAGCAACGAGAGGGGAGAGTGTTGTCCACGTACCCTCGTAGATCGTAAGCGGAAGCGTTAGCACAACGCGGTTGATGTAGTCGTACGTCTTCACGATCCGACCGATCCAAGTACCGAAAGTATGGCACCTCCGAGTTCAGCACACGTTCAGCTCGATGACGATCCCCGGGCTCCGATCCAGCAAAGCTTCGGGGATGAGTTCCGTCAGCACCACGGCATGGTGATGATGATGATGCTCTACCGACGCAGGGCTTCGCCTAAACTCCGCGACGATATGACCGAGGTGGAATATGGTGGAGGGGGGCACCGCACACGGCTAAGGAACGATCCGTAGATCAACTTGTGTGTCATGGGGTGCCCCCGTATATAAAGGAGCAAGGGGGGAGGGGGCCGGCCCTAGGAGGGGGCGCGCCAAGTGTGGAGTCCTACTAGGACTCCCTAGTCCTAGTAGGATTCCACCTCTCTTGTTGGAGTAGGAGAAGGGGAAAGAGGGGAGAGGAAGAAGGAAAGGGGGGCTGCGCCCCTTGTCCAATTCGGACCAGAGGGGGGCGCAGGCCTCCTTCCTTTTGGCCTCTCTCCTCTATTCCCGTATGGCCCAATAAGGCCCATATACTCCCCGGCGAATTCCCGAACTCTCCGGTACTCCGAAAAATACCCGAATCATTCGGAACCTTTCCGAACTCCGAATATAGTCGTCCAATATATCGATCTTTACGTCTCGACCATTTCGAGACTCCTCGTCATGTACCTGATCTCATCCAGAACTCCGAACTCCTTCGGTACATCAAAACTCATAAACTCATAATATAACTGTCATCGAAACCTTAAGCGTGCGGACCCTACGGGTTCGAGAACTATGTAGACATGATCTAGAACTACTCTTGGTCAATAACCAATAGCGGAACTTGGATGCCCATATTGGCTCCTACATATTCTACGAAGATCTTTATCGGTCAAACCACATAACAACATACTTTGTTCCCTTTGTCATCGGTATGTTACTTGCCCGAGATTCGATCGTCGATATCCAATACCTAGTTCAATCTCGTTACCGGCAAGTCTCTTTACTCGTTACGTAATGCATCATTCCGTAACTAACTTATTAGCTACATTGCTTGCAAGGCTTATAGTGATGTGCATTACCGAGAGGGCCCAGAGGTACCTCTCCGACAATCGAAGTGACAAAACCTAATCTTGAAATACGCCAACCCAACATGTACCTTTAGAGACACCTGTAGTACTCCTTTATAATCACCCAGTTACGTTGTGACGTTTGGTAGCACCCAAAGTGTTCCTCCGGTAAACGGGAGTTGCATAATCTCATAGTTACAGGAACATGTATAAGTCATGAAGAAAGTAATAGCAACATACTAAACGATCAAGTGCTAGGCTAACGGAATGGGTCATGTCAATAACATCATTCTACTAATGATGTGATCTCATTAATCAAATGACAACACATGTCTATGGTTAGGAAGCATAACCATCTTTGATTAATGAGCTAGTCAAGTAGAGGCATACTAGTGACTATATGTTTGTCTATGTATTCACACATGTATCATGTTTCCGGTTAATACAATTCTAGCATGAATAATAAACATTTATCATGAAATAAGGAAATAAATAATAACTTTATTATTGCCTCTAGGGCATATTTCCTTCATCTTGAATTGAGCCTTCTCATAATCAACTTTGTTCTTCAGCTCAACGATGCGCTGAGCAAGAGCTAGCTCAGAAGCAATGGCGCCATTGAAAGAGACGCTGAGGCCAATGGGAAGCTGCAAATCTTCAAAGCTTAGATTGGGGGTGTCGAACCACTCATCAATGAAGTTATGGATGATGGCCACGTCAAAGAGAGGCAAGTTGTTGAAGATTTCTGCTTCTTCCTTGCTCTTTATCAGTTGCTCAAGGGCATCATCAGCAAGATCTTCATCACTGGACAGATCAATGGGCTCTTCACGCAAAATGGCGGCAGGAGTCAAGGCTTGATCAGTATGCCTGACAAGTTGCTTTTTCTTCTCCGTCTTCTTGGAGATGCGGGATTGATCTTCAGACTGCACACTGGCTTCAGGAGGTGCAGTGGCCAGTGGCTTCACACGAGAAGCTTTTGGAGGTGCAGCTGATGATGAAGCCTTAATTTTCTTTGGCTTCTCCGGCCTTGGAGGAGGAGCTGGGGCTTCATCAGACTCGGCCTCATTGTTAGAATGATCCACTTTGGCACCTTGTACCAAGATGTAGGAGATGAGGCCATCAAGGTTTGCAAAGGGGCCAATTCTGTTTTCTTCAGCTTCATGTGTGCCATCATCGCGGGGAGCAGAGGGACCAGGATTGAAGTCTAATCCCCGTGACTTCTTGTTTTCCTTTGCCGAAGCCTTAGCAAACTGGAAGTTGCGCTTGAAGAGATTGTCGTCACGACACCAGAGCAATGATGATGGGTCGGCTTCTTCAGGCTGTGGTCCACGGACCATGCAAGGATAGAATTCTTGCGCAATGGCTTCAGCTTTGTTCTTGGGGGGAAGGCCTCGATAGAGAATATCACCCCAAGGACTCTTGATAGCATTTTTCTCTGCGTACTCCTGGGTGACGAACTTGTACTTGTACCACTGTTCAGCCCAATAGCATCGAATCCATTGGATTCGAGTCTTGCGCTGATTGTAATCTTCTTCAGGATCTGTTTTATACATTTCTACCAGATCATCAGGCAGATCCTTTGAAGTTCCCCCACGACGCTGTCTGCCACCCTTCCTCGCAGATTTCTTCGTAGCCATGAACTTCAAACTGAACGGTTTCAATATGTTCAAAGGCTTCAAAGGCTTTCGCTTGCTGGTCAGACAGGAACTGGCTTCAGGAGAATCAATGTGTTGTTGTAAGAATTCTGCAAACGAATGCAGACTATGAGAACCTAGGGATTCTCCCATGGACATGTACCTGAGACAGCATTAGAGATGCGAGGGAAGGGGAAGAGGTCATATGCATTATCAGAGATTTTGAAGATAAATCAGTTTGAAGACATTGACCTCATGATGCAAAGACATTCACTTATATAAGGTGAGTTGGTTCCAGATTTGTACCAATCCGTGACTAAGTACAAGTGAGGAATCAAACTAGATAGGAAATCTAAGTGAATAGACCAGGCATAATGAGATGCAGACAGAATAGATCTAACATTGAGTAGGTAGAAACCACTTTCGGTAAATAGGATGAATCTATGAAGATCAAAAAGGTGGTAAAAATAGAGTTATAATTACCGCACAAAGAACTACTAGAAGGGATGAATAGGAGACCGAGCAGTTCAGCCCACCATGCCCTAACTTGGCGACGGAGGACACCTACGGCGACGGTGGAGAGGACGATGTCTGCGGCCGGCGTGAGGACGGCGTCGGAGAAGTCGCGGCAGCTAAGCGCTTCGTCACTGGCGTCGTCGAGAGCTAGCGGTGGCGCTAGGGTTTTGACGAGGTGGAGAGGTGGAAGTAGGTTTTCTTGACCGCAGGGGACACGTATTTATAAGTAGGTGTGCGACACAGTGCAATTACGCAGGTGCCCCTGTCTGTTCACGTCCGTGGGACACGTGGCAAGCATGCAACATACTTAGAGTTGTCCCACGTTCCCATGCCCGCCAGGCATGTCAGAGAGTTGTTCCGGCTTCTCCGGATATCGACAATAAAGATGAATCATTTAAATAGGACTTGATGTTTGTCTCTGTGTCTTCTGCTGACTAGGATGCTGAGAAGACATTTGACAGTTTCAATAGAATGCATATGATTTGGACAGATAGAGTTTGAGATAGAAAGCATAGAGAGGTTAGGGTCCGATCACGTTCACTTAGTTCAAAAGATTCAACTTGAAGACATAGCAATAAGTGAATGCTGTAGAGGACAGAACACTAGTATATATATATATATGCAATCAAATCATCATAGCGCAGAAAATCATGAAGATAAATTGAAACTGAAGACAAACCAAATGAGAAGTCTTTGCAAAAGTAACGCCATGAGTGAAACACTTCAAACAAAGAAATTTGGTGGTGGCGTTACCCACCATATAGGAAGTATTAGACCCAGACACGGCACACAATTATCATGGCGCTCCGAAGTCAAATTCCATGTTAATGTATTCACACTCAGAGTGTAAGTCTTCATTGATTGAAGATATACCTTACTTCGTGTGTTGCACATCTAAGTCATCAACATGCATAAGTGTTAGGATGTGTGCCTGATCACAGGACATTAGAGGATTCCAAGATATTTAGCTCACACCGTAACTTGCAAAACCTTTTCTCATCCAAGGGCTTTGTAAAGATATCTGCCAGTTGTTCTTCTGTGTTGACGTGAATGATGTCAATATCTTTCTTCATGACATGATCTCTGAGAAAATGATGACGAATTTCAATGTGCTTTGTCTTCGAGTGCTGAACTGGATTGTTGGCTATCTTGATGGCACTTCCGTTGTCGCAGAAGAGAGGTACTTGTTTTAGGTTGATGCCATAGTCCTTGAGAGTTTGCTTCATCCATAGAAGCTGAGCACAACAGGATCCAGCAGCAATGTATTCAGATTCAGCAGTTGAGAGTGATACATAGTTCTGCTTCTTTGAAGACCAACAGACAAGTGATCGTCCCAGAAAGTGACATGTTCCTAATGTTGACTTGCGATCCACCTTGTCACCAGCATAATCAGCATCCGAGAATCCAACTAGGTCAAACCTTGAGCCTTTTGGATACCATAATCCGAGTGTTGGGGTGTAAGCCAAATATCGAAGAATTCGCTTCACATCTAAGTGATGCGATTCCTTTGGTGCCGCTTGGAATCGAGCACACATGCAAACACTAAGCATAATATCTGGCCTAGATGCACATAGATAAAGTAAAGAACCAATCATGGAGCAGTATACCTTTTGATCGAACTCTTTACCATTGTCGTCGGGACCAAGGTGGTGTTTGGCTGGCATTGGCGTCGTATAACCTTTGCAGTCTTCCATTCCAAACTTCTTCAGACAATCTTTGAGGTACTTTTCTTGAGATATGAAGATGCCATTGCTTTGCTAACGAATTTGAAGACCAAGGAAGAACTTTAGTTCTCCCATCATGGACATCTGATATTGCTCTTGCATTATGTATCCAAACTCATCACTATACTTCTGGTTGGTGCAGCCGAAGATAATATCATCCACATATATTTGGCACACAAACAGTTCGTCATCATATGTCTTCGTGAAGAGTGTGGGATCGAGGGATCCTGGTTTGAAGCCTTTGCTCTTCAGGAAGTCTTTGATCATATCATACCATGCGCGAGGAGCTTGTTTGAGGCCATACAGTGCTTTGTTTAGCTTGTACACCATATCAGGATGTTTTGGATCTTCAAAACCAGGTGGTTGAGCGACATATACTTCTTCTTCAATCTTGCCATTGAGAAATGCACTCTTCACATCCATTTGATATAGCAAGATGTTGTGATGATTAGCATAGGCTAGCAGTATGCGAATAGCTTCAAGCCTAGCAACAGGAGCAAATGTTTCATCGAAGTCAATTCCTTCAACTTGAGTATATCCTTGAGCCACAAGACGTGCTTTGTTTCTGATGACTTGACCATGCTCGTCTTGCTTGTTTCGATATATCCATTTCGTTCCAATAATGTTATGCTTGCGAGGGTCAGGTCGCTTGACAAGTTCCCAAACATTATTCAGCTTGAACTGTTGAAGTTCTTCTTGCATGGCTTGAATCCATTCAGGTTCCATAAAAGCTTCAGCAACTTTCTTGGGTTCTGATATTGACACAAATGAAAAGTGCCCACAGAAGTTTGCTAACTGTGTTGCTCTTGAGCGAGTAAGTGGACCAGGCGCATTGATGTTGTCAATTATCTTCTCGATTTTCACTTCATTTGCAACTCGAGGATGAACAGGACGAAGACTTTGCTCTTGCTGATCATTGTCATCATTGGGAGGATTGTCTTCGGTTTGAGCATTGTCTTCAGGTTGATTTGGTGCAGAGATGATAAGTTCCTCTTCAAGCTGTGCTTCAGAAGGCATGATTTCACCAGTTCCCATCAGCCTGATAGATTCACTGGAAGGAGCTTCATCTAGTGTGCTTGGCAGGAGCTCTCGTTGTGAACCATTGGTTTCATCAAATCGCACATCCACTCTTTCAACGATTTTGTAGTGGAAGAGGTTGAATACTCTGTAGGAGTGCGAATCCTTTCCATAGCCAAGCATGAAGCCTTCGTGAGCTTTGGGTTCAAATTTTGACTTGTGATAGGGATCCTTGATCCAGCACCTAGCACCAGAGACTCTGAAGTAACTGACATTTGGCTTCTTGCCAGTAAGGAGCTCATAGGATGTTTTGCCCAGAAGCTTGTGGATGTAAACACGGTTGATGATGTGACATGCAGTATCAATTGCTTCAGGCCAGAACTTTCTTGGTGTCTTGTACTCGTCGAGCATTGTTTGAGCCATCTCGATGAGGGTTCTGTTCTTGCGCTCAACAATGCCATTTTGCTGAGGTGTGTAAGGAGCAGAAAATTCATGAGTGATTCCCATTGTATCCAGATAAAGATCAAGGCCGGTGTTCTTGAATTCAGTGCCGTTACCACTTCTGATATGCTTGATCTTGACGCCATAATTGTTCATTGCTCGATTGGCGAATCGTCTGAAGACATCTAGTACTTCAGTCTTGTAGAGAATTATGTGCACCCATGTATATCTTGAGTAGTCATCAACAATGACGAAGCCATACAGACACGCCGTTGTTGTGAGGGTGGAGTAGTGAGTAGGTCCAAATAAGTCCATGTGTAGCAGCTCGAAGGGTTGAGATGTTGTCATGATTGTCTTCGAGGGGTGCTTGGCCCTTGTCATCTTCCCAGCTTCGCAAGCACCACACAAATGATCTTTCTTGAACTTAACACTCTCGATGCCTATGACATGCTTCTTCTTGACGAGAGTGTGCAAGTTCCTCATGCCAGCGTGCCCCAGCCTTCGATGCCAGAGCCAGCATTCTGAAGCTTTTGCAAGAAGACATACGGCAAGCTGTGGACCTGCTGAGAAATCTACCATGTATAGATCACCTTTCCTATACCCTTCAAAGACTAGAGACTTGTCAGATTCCATTAGTACAAGGCAACGATATTTTCCAAATATCACAATCATGTTTAAGTCACAAAGCATTGAGACAGACATTAAGTTGAATCCAAGGGATTCAACAAGCATCACTTTATCCATGTGTTGATCCTTTGAGATTGCAACTCTACCTAGACCCAATACCTTGCCTTTACCAGTGTCAGCAAATGTGATTTGACTCTTGTCGGATGGACGTAAGGTTGAGTTCGTGAGAAGACTTCGATCACCAGTCATATGATTAGTGCATCCGCTGTCAATAATCCATTCTGAAGCTTTTGGTGACATGCCCTACAGTGCAGTTAGGAGGATAGGCTTCACAAGGTAGGTTGTGAAGCATAAGCATTTGATGCACATTTGGATTATCACAGCATAGATGAAAGTTAGCACACAGTATGACAGGTAAGCAATTCATATGAGGAATACATAGTAAGTCATTTTATCATGCGTCCCTTTGTGTTTTAGGTCCCCAGCAATAATATCGGATGCCTTTGATTGCTGGCTGGAGACCACATTCTACAAAAGAGAGTTAATTCTTCTTCACCACCCACATTTTCAGGGGTGGCTTAGAAGCAATGAGTCTAAGTGCAGCATCTGAGAATTTTGGCTTTGAAGCCCTAGCAAATAGCCTTGCAGGAGATGAATGATACTCATGTGAATAAGCAGAAAAGTTCTTAGTTCTATGAACATAGCGGTTTGAAGACACATGCTCATATTCATGAGTTTGAGTATGATTTCCCTGCAAAATATTGGCGTTAGGGTGACTCAAGTGAGTCATGTTTCCGTATGAAGCCGTTGGACCATGTGACGCCTTTGGTCTTGGGTTTGTCTTCTTCCCTGGTGGTGTCATGATGACATTCACTGAAAGATTCTCAAGACAGCTTTTGAGAACCCAGATCTTCTTCATTGGCGGTCCATTCCTGCGGTTAGTACCAATATACCTGGCAAACACTTCACCATTCTAATTTTTGAACAGTTTATAGTTTGCATCAAAGGATTCATCAATGATAATAGGATTAGAACAGGTAAATCCAGATAAAGTGGATGGGTCCACTGAAGGTTCCTTTGCAGCAACCCATGTGATTTTGGGATACTACTCAGGTTTCCAGTAGGAACCATCAGCATTCATTTTCCTCTCGAACCCAACACCCTCTTTCCTAGGGTTTTGGTTCAGAATCTGCTTTTTGAGGACATCACAAAGTGTCTGATGCCCTTTCAGACTTTTATACATCCCTGTTTCAAGCAATGTCTTCAACCTAGCATTTTCATCAGCAATAGTAGTGGTATCCTCAGATGAGGGGTTAGTTGCCACATCAGAAGTTGAAGACAGAGCAACAGTAGCAGCAGTGGAACATTCAGCAACAGAAGTAGCGTTATCACGCTCAATGCATTTTCGACATGGTGGTTCAAATTCATCCTGAGCGGGACTGATCTGTTGAGCGCGAAATGACTCATTCTCTTTTTGAAGATCTTCATGAGTCGCTTTCAATTTATCAAGCGCTTGCTTCCTTTGAAGATAATCATAGGAGAGCTTTTCATAAGTGGTTGAGAGCGTCTCATGAAGACTTTCAAGTTCTTGATACTTAGCATGAAGATTTTTTATGTCTTCAACTAAGGACTGTGAACGTGTCATTTCCGCGTCCAACAGGTCATCGCTTTTTTCTAACAGTTTTTGAGTATGTTCCATAGCTCTTTGTTGTTCAGTAGAAATTTTAGCAAGTGTTTTGTAGATGGGTTTAGATTCATAATCAGAGTCATCTTCACTTGATGTTTGAAAGTAAGCATCGCGTGATTTTACCTTGGCACCACGTGCCATGAAGCAGTAGGTGGGAGCAGGATCGTCCTTGTCATCATCAGCGTTGGTGTGGGAGTCATTGTCTTTAGTGTTGAAGATGGACTTTGCAACGTAGGCTGTGGCCAGAGCCAGACTTGCAACACCAGAGTCGGACTCAGCTTCAGATTCCACCTCTGCCTCCTCAGAAGCAGACTCCTCCTCTGAATCCATTTCCTTGCCAACAAAAGCACGGGCCTTGCCAGATGAGCTCTTCTTGTGAGATGAAGACCTTGATGAGGACTTGGAAGAAGACTTCGAAGATTTCTTCTTCTTCTTGTCATCGGAGTCATATTCCTTGCTCTTCTTCTTCTTCTTCTTCTTGTCCCACTGAGGACACTCAGAGATGTAGTGCCCAGGCTTCTTACACTTGTGACATGTTCTCTTCTTGTTTTCTTGAGTGAAAGCTTCATCATTTCTTGAACTGGATCGTGAAGACTTTCTGAAGCCCTTCTTCTTGGTGAATTTTTAGAACTTCTTCACAAGCATAGAAAGCTCCCTTCCAATGTCTTTAGGATCGTCAAAACCGCAGTCAGATTCTTCTTCTTCAGATGAGGAAACAACTTTTGCCTTCAAGGCACGAGTTCGGCCATAGTTGGGGCCATAGATATCTCTTTTCTCAGAAAGCTGGAACTCATGTGTGTTGAGCCTCTCAAGTATATCAGACGGATCGAGTGTCTTGAAGTCAGGACGTTCTTGTATCATGAGGGCAAGGGTGTCAAAGGAGGTGTGAAGTGATCTCAGCAGTGTCTTGACAATTTCATGCTTGGTGATCTCAGTGGCGCCGAGAGCCTGAAGCTCATTTGTGATGTCGGTGAGGCGATCAAACGTGAGCTGGACATTTTCATTGTCATTTCTCTTGAAGCGATTGAAGTGATTGCGAAGAACACTGATCCTCTGGTCTCTCTGTGTAGAGACGCCTTCATTGACCTTGGACAGCCAGTCCCAGACTAGCTTTGACATTTCCAGAGCACTCACATGGCCATACTGTCCTTTGGTCAGATGACCACATATGATGTTCTTTGCAGTCGAGTCCAGTTGAATGAACTTCTTGACATCAGTAGGGGTGACACCTTCACCAGTTTTGGGAACGCCATTCTTAACGACATACCAGAGGTCGACATCAATGGCTTCAAGATGCATGCGCATCTTATTCTTCCAGTAGGGATATTCTGTTCCATCGAACACGGGGCAAGCAGCGGAGACTTTGATTATCCCTGCAGTCGACATAGCTAAACTCCAGGTGGTTAAACCGAATCACACAGAACAAGGGAGTACCTTGCTCTGATACCAATTGAAAGTGCTAGTTATCGACTAGAGGGGGGTGAATAGGCGATTTTTATCAAATTCTTCAAAACGTGGAAGTTTCGAAGACAAACAATAGAAATAACCTAACTGATATGCAGCGGAAGATAAACTACAACAAGCAAGCCATAGTCAAGTATGCAATAGCGTTAACGTACGAAGACTAATAGCAGCTATGTAGTAGGATAGGGATGGAAGATAGTATGAAGCCAATCAACAATAGTAATCAAGCAATGAAGTCAATCAGATAAGACAGATAAACAATGACTTCACGAAGACAAACTCAAAGTAAAGGAGGGAAGAGATAGAACCAGTCACTTGTTGAAGACACAAGATTTGTTGGACCGGTTCCAGTTGCTGTGACAAATGTACGTCTGGTTAGGGAGGCTGAGATTCAACTCAGAAGACCGTGTCTTCACCTTATTCCCCTTGAGCTAAGGACACTTAGTCCTCGCCCAATCACTCTGGTAAGTCTTCAAGGTAGACTTCCGAACCTTCACAGACTTTGTTCACCCGGCAATCCACAATGACTCTTGGATGCTCAGAACGCGACGCCTAACCGGATGGAGGATGCACAGTCCTCAAGTGTAACAAGTCTTCAGGTCACACAGACAGAAAGACTTCAGTGATGCCTAACACTCTTTGGCTCTGGGTGTTCGGGCTTTGTCCTCGCAAGGATTTCTCTCTCTCAAATGCTTCAAGGTGGGTTGCCCTTAAACGACAAAAGCCGTATACTAACTCTGAGCAGCCACCAATTTATGGTGTAGGGGGTGGGCTATTTATAGCCACAAGGCAACCTGACCTGATTTGTCCGAAATGACCCTGGGTCACTAAGGAACTGACACGTGTTCCAACGGTCAGATTTCAAACACACGCGGCAACTTTACTTGAGCTACAAGCAAAGCTGACTCATCCAACTCTGGATAAGATTTCCTCTCATTGTCTTCGCTCGAAGACATAGGATTTGGGTTGAGCATCACTTCAGTCACTCTGACTTAGTTCACTTGGACCCCATTAACAGTACGGTGGTTCCTATGACTCAACAAAGAAGAAAAAGGAAACAACGAAACCACACAGTCTTCGCGCTCCATAGTCTTCATGCAATGACTTCTCATGTCATAGTCTTCAATATGAATATCTTCTCATACCACCATTGTCTTCAATGTCTTCATACATTTTTAGGGGTCATCTCCGGTAGGTAAACCGAATCAATGAGGGACACTACCTGCGTTATCCTGCAATTCTCACAGACGCATTAGTCCCTCAACCAACTTTGTCGTCAATACTCCAAAACCAACTAGGGGTGGCACTAGATGCACTTACACACCCGAACACCCGGAAGTACTTGAGGTCGGGCTTGTTACCTGTAAGTATTTCATAAGGCGTCTTGTTCAAGCCTTTGCGGAGATAGAGCCGATTGGATGCATGACATGCTGTGTTGATGTCTTCAGCCCAAAAGTTGTATGGAGACTTGAACTCCGCCATCATGGTCCTTGCCGCGTCCATCAACGTCCGGTTCTTCCTCTCCGTGACACCATTTTGTTGAGGGGTATATGGTGCAGCATATTGATGTTTGATCCCCTCATCACTAAGAAACTCATCCAAGGTGTAGTTCTTAAACACGATGCCGTTGTCACTTCTTATTGTCAAGATCTTTGCATCATGTTGACGTTGAGCTTCATTTGCAAAGTCGATGACGGTTTGTTGAGTCTCACTCTTCCTGTTGAAGAAAAATACCCAAGTGTACCTTGAATAATCATCCATAATCACCAAGCAATACTTTCTACACCCAAGACTATCAAAGGATGGAGGCCCAAAGATATCCATGTGAAGGAGCTCCAAGGGTCTCTTCGAGTAGATGATAGTCGTGGGAGGGTGAGCCTTTTCATGAAGCTTTCCTTAGATACAAGCACTGCAAGCACGATCTTTGGAAAAACTAACATTTGTTAGTCCACGGACATGGTCCCCCTTGAGAAGACTTTGCAAAGATCTCATATTGACGTGGGCTAAACGGCGATGCCACAGCCATCCCACATCAACTTTAGCCATTAGGCATGTCGCGGTCTTAGTGGGTCGCTCCGAAAAGTTAATCACATAGAGACCGTTCTCGACATGCCCAACAAAGGCTACTTTAAGAGTCTTGCTCAAGAGGGCCACAAAATCAATATCAAAGAAAGTGGCAAAGCCCATGAGCGCAAGTTGACTAACGGAAAGTAGATTGTACGCAAGGGAGTCAACAAGCATGACTTTCTCGATCGTTAGATCATGAGAAATGACAACCTTGCCAAGACCCAATATCTTAGAAGACGAGGTGTCACCCCACTCGACATTGGTGGGCATAGATGGGATCTTGTGCACGTCCACCACCAAGTCCTTGCTCCCGATCATATCATTTGTTGCTCCACTATCGAGCAACCATGATCCCCCACCAGAAGCAAACACCTACAAGAGATCAATGCTTGGTTTTAGGTACCCATTTAGTAATGGGTCCTTTGATGTTAGTAACAAGGGTCTTAGGAACCCAAATAGACGATTAAATGTACTCATAAGAAGAACCAACAAATTTAGCATAAACATGCCCATCACTAGCGCGGCACAACGCATAAGAAGGGTTAAAGTCGCCGGCTTTGTTGGAAGAGGTGGCTTTGCCCTTTTTGACATCACCACCCTTCACATTGTTCTTCTTCTCCTTAGGAGCACCCTCTCCCTCCTTCACAAAAGTTTGCTTGAGAGGAGGAGGTCGTTTGGCCTTGTCGTTCTTCTTCTTGTTGTTCTTGGACTTGGGTGCGAACCCAATTCCCTCCTTGGCCACAACTTCCTTTCGATTGCTCAAAAGGTCATTGAGGTTCTTCTCACCTTGTATGCACATCACAAGGCCTTTCTCAATTTGCTCCTTCAACTTGGCATTCTCCTCCACAAGATGCACATGCTCACAACACGGTTAGTGGCATTTGCATTATCAATTAATACCATATGAGGAAAAGTGGCCTTTTCTTTGGTTAGCTTCACTTGGAGTTGATCATGAGACTCCTTGAGGCTAGCATGAGCGCCCTTCAAGACCTTGTGGGCCTTGTCGAATATATCAAACTCCTCCTTGAGTCTAGCATGGTCAACCCCAAGTTTAGCCTTCTCGGAAGTTAGCACACGAGATACAACAAGAGCATGATCAAGATCTTTCTTTAATTTAGCATGGTCATTGTTGTGTGACTCCTCAAGAGCCAAATGATGACCATGCTCTTCCTCAAGATCATTAGAGAGATCTGATATCTCATCGGCATAGTCACGACTATGACCTTCCATCTTAGAGATGGTTTCTTCATGAGCCTCGATCATGTCATTGGCTTCACCAAGTTGTTCCAAGAGCGCGACAAAGTGCTTCTTGGATTTGCCCTTGAGTTTACTCATAAAAGACTCAAATTCATTCATCTCTTCATTAGACCCATCATTTTCATCAATGCAATCCGTCAAGGAGGGATTAGTGATGATGGTGGTTTTTATTTTGGGAGTTACCTTGTTAGTGGCTTTCGCCATGAGGCACTTGGCGGTGATGTTCTCGTTGGGTGAATCCAAGAGAGACACCCGGGGAGTTGTGGCAATGGCAACGGAAGCCATGGCCCTTGCTTCTCCATCTTCATCATCGTCGTCATCCTCATCGTATTCTTCTTGGACCACTAACCCTCGAGTAGAAGTCTTTTTGGTGAAGTTGTTCTTGTTGGGGAAGGACTTGGCTTTGTCTTTTTGAATGAACTTGTGATAAACCACAAGTGTAGGGGATCGCAACAGCTTTCGAGGGTGAAGTACAACCCAAATTTATTGATTCGACACAAGGGGAGCCAAAGAATATTCTTGAGTATTAGCAGTTGAGTTGTCAATTCAACCACACCCGGATAACTTAGTATCTGCAGCAAAGTATTTAGTAGCAAGAGTGGTATGATAGTAATGGTAACAGTAGCAACAGAAAAGGTAAATGTTTTTGGGTTTTTGTAGTAGTTGTAACAGTAGCAATGGAAAAGTAAATAAGCGAAGAACAATATGTGAAAAGCTCGTAGGCAATGGATTAGTGATGGATGATTATGCCGGATGCGATTCCTCATGCAATAGTTATAACATAGGGTGATATAGAACTAGCTCCAATTCATCAATGTAATGTAGGCATGTATTCCGTAAATAGTCACACGTGCTTATGGAAAAGAACTTGCATGACATCTTTTGTCCTACCCTCCCGTGGCAGCGGTAGCTAGTAGAAACTAAGGGATATTAAGGCCTCCTTTTAATAGAGAACCGGACCAAAGCATTAACACATAGTGAATACATGAACTCCTCAAACTACGGTCATCACTGAGAAGTATCCCGATTATTGTCACTTCGGGGTTGTCGGATCATAACACATAATAGGTGACTATAGACTTGCAAGATAGGATCAAGAACACGCATATATTCATGAAAACATAATAGGTTCAGATCTGAAATCATGGCACTCGGGGCCTAGTGACAAGCATTAAGCATAGCAAAGTCATAGCAACATCAATCTCAGAACATAGTTGATACTAGGGATCAAACCCTAACAAAACTAACTTGATTACATGGTAAATCTCATCCAACCCATCACCGTCTAGCAAGCCTACGATGGAATTACTCACGCACGGCGGTGAGCATCATGAAATTGGTGATGGAGGACGGTTGATGATGACGACGGCGACTGAGGGAGTCCTGGACTAGGGGGTGTCCGGATAGCCGAACTATCATCATCAGCCGGACTCCAAGACTATGAAGATACAAGATTGAAGACTTCGTCCCGTGTCTGGATGGGACTTTCCTTGGCATGGAAGGCAAGCTTGGCGATACGGATATGTAGATCTCCTACCATTGTAACCGACTCTGTGTAACCCTAGCCCTCTCCGGTGTCTATATAAACTGGATGGCTTTAGTCCATAGGATGAACAACAATCATACCATAGGCTAGCTTCTAGGGTTTAGCCTCCTTGATCTCGTGGTAGATCCACTCTTGTAACACACATCATCAATATTAATCAAGCAGGACGTAGGGTTTTACCTCCATCAAGAGGGCCCGAACCTGGGTAAAACATCGTGTCCCTTGTCTCCTGTTACCATCTGCCTAGACGCACAGTTCGGGACCCCCTACCCGAGATCCGCCGGTTTTGACACCGACATTGGTGCTTTCATTGAGAGTTCCTCTGTGCCGTCACCGATAGGCTCGATGGCTTCTTCGACCATAATCAATGACGCAGTCCAGGGTGAGACCTTTCTCCCCGGACAGATCTTCGTATTCGGCGGCTTTGCACTGCGGGCCAATTCGCTTGGCCATCTGGAGCAGATTGAAAGCTACGCCCCTGGCCGTCAGGTCAGATTTGGAAGTTTGAACTTCACGGCTGACATCCGCGGGGACTTGATCCTCGATGGACTCGAGCCACAGCCGAGCGTGCCGCACTGTCACGGGTAGCATGATTTAGCTCTGCAGCCAGACAATACCTTGGAGGCCGCACTCGAACCCGCTCCAATCTTTGATTCGGAGCCGGCTGCGCAGATCGAGGACGGATGGCTAGACACCGCCTCGGGGGCTGCGACCTCTACGGCGATAGAGCCGAACACTGACCTTGTCCCTCACGAAGCTCATGACTCTGAGGTGCCGGACTCCTTGCCGGACTCCAAACCTCCCATGCTCCCTCCGATCGAATCTGATTGGGCGCCGATCATGGAGTTCACCGCAGCGGACATCTCTCAACATTCACCTTTTGGCGACATCTTGAGTTCGCTAAAGTATCTCTCGTTATCAGGAGAGCCCTGGCTGGACTGCGGCCAGGACAGTTGGGATACGGACGACGAAGAAATTCAAAGCCCACCCACCACCCACTTAGTAGCCACTGTCGACGATCTAACCGACATGCCAGACTATGACTCCAAAGACATCGATGGTATGGACGACGATGCCGGAGACGACCAAGAACCAGCGCCTAACAAGCACTGGAAAGCCACCCCAACTCACGACATATACATGGTGGATACACCAAAAGGAAGCGACAATGAGGAAAAACGGGACGTGGCGAAGGACAACTCCCCCAACAAACAACCAAAACGGCGACGCAAGCGCCGCCCGAAGATTGGCCTCGATAAAAACGGCACCCATACGGACCCGGCCCTAGAGCAGGGCGAAGCAGTGGATGACGCACATGCCACCAAGCAGCCATCCAAACATGATGAACCGGGCAAGCAACCCATCCCCGGCGAAGACGATCTCACATCACTAGAGCATACGAACCTTCATAAAAGGCTCGTCGCCACTGCAAGAAGTTTGAAGAAGCAAAAGCAGAAGCTCAAAACAGCGAAGGACGCACTCAGAATGAGATGGAGCAAAGTACTCAACGCCGCAGATAAATATGGCGCTAGTCACCAGACAAAGAGCTACCCGAAGCGCAAGCTGTTGCCCGAATTTGACGAGGAGGCCTTAGAGCCCCCGCAGTCCAAAAAGAAAGAAGCCGCCTGGCCGGATAGACGACCAGATGACAGGCCAAGAGCAACAAGGGGCGCCGCACACAAGCCGGCACACGATCAACATAAAGATCCTCGGAAAAAGGATGACCCAGCCAGGTCTATCTATGGGCCAAAAAAGAATACTCCAGGAAGCAACATAACCCGCCGAGCATTTGAAGACAACGGCACACCCAAATACAGGGGCTCCCCACACCCATTATGTTTCACCGACGAGGTACTGGATCATGGATTTCCAGCGGGATTCAAACCCGTAAACATAGAGGCATATGACGGAACAACAGACCCCGGAGTCTAGATTGAGGATTATATCCTACACATACATATGGCCAGAGGAGACGATCTCCATGCCATAAAATACCTACCCCTCAAGGTCAAAGGGCCAGCTCGGCATTGGCTTAAAAGCCTCCCAGAAAACACCATTGGAAGTTGGGAAGAGCTTGAGGATGCGTTTCGAGCAAATTTTCAGGGGACTTATGTCCGCCCTCCGGATGCAGATGATTTAAGTCACATAACTCAACAGCCCGGAGAGTCAGCACGCAAATTCTGGAACAGGTTCCTCACTAAAAAGAACCAAATAGTCGACTGTCCGGACGCTGAAGCCTTAGCAGCCTTTAGACACAACGTCCGAGACGAATGGCTCGCCAGACACCTCGGCCAGGAAAAACCAAGAACAATGGCCGCACTAACAAGCCTCATGACCCGCTTTTGCGCGGGGAAGACAGCTGGCTGGCTAGATGCAGCACCAGCGACCCGAGTACATCCGAAGTCAGGGATGGAAATGGGAAATCAAGACGCAGAAAAGATCAGCGCCGGAATAAGGAAAATGGCCCAAACAGTACGGCGGTCAACGCCGGATTCAAAATCTCTCGGCCGAACAACAAAACACTGCCCCTCAAGGACAACAGTGATGAGCTATCCAACCTAAACAAGATTTTGGATAGACTATGTCAAATACATGGTACCTCCCGGAAGCCTGCAAACCATACCCACAGAGATTGTTGGGTCTTCAAGCAGTCCGGCCAACTTAACGCCGAACACAAGGGGCTCGACACACCAAGCGAAAGTGACGAAACCCAAAAGCAGCACTCCGGAAAACAGAAGACTTTCCCACTAGAAGTCAAAACAGTGAACTCACTTCATGTGATAACACGAAAACACAGTGCGGCACCTGCCATACCAGGACACCGTCCGCAGAATGGGGATAGACCCTACCAAAATTCACTATGGCAGCACTTCCTTCAAAGGAGTGGTGCTAGGCCTTTAAGCCAATTATACAGGCTCTGTACCACTAGAGGTTGTGTTCGGTTCTTCCGTCAACCTCCATCGCGAAAAAGCTCACTCTCCATATCGCCCCATTTCACAGTGGCCCTCGAGCACTACTGGGACGCAAAGCTTTCGCCCGCTTTAACGCAATACCACATTACACGTCTCTTACACTTACAATGCCCGGTCCATGCGGCATAATCTCATTAAAGAGTAACTCTGAGTGTTCCTCGACCACGGAGAACGTGAGGCTGCCTTGACAGCCACACACTAATTCGACCTTATAGGTCAAGGCCCGTAAAAACAGGTCATTCAGACCTCGGACATGGTTAGGCAAGTCCGGTGCAACTAAACAAGGGGCTTCCCAGCCGCATACCCCCTTTATAAGGGGCCGCGTGTATAAATGATGAGAGCCAATAAAGCTCAACTTTCTTCATCCTCCAAATTATATTCTATTTTAATACAACTTCTGCATGATATTTCTTGGAAACTAAGTCCTTCTCTTTTACAGATGAAGCACATGCTACACCCGTCCATGATACAGCACAATGGAGACACAGGCGCAGACGTGCAGCAGGGACCTGTTGCAAGGATTCTTTTCAGATTAAGACCCTGCGTAAACCTTTCTTACTGTCTCTTGTTGATACACATCCCCCGGTTCCCCACCATAGCCGAGGAGGAGGCTGGCGTTTTGGCATCGGCCGCGTCAGAAGTTCCCGCCTGTACCTGGACACTAGGGGCTTAGGGCATTGTTCTGCCCGGTATCATAAAGACCGAACACCTCAGGGAGTGTTCGGCGTCTCGAGTTAGGCCTTATATGCATCAGCTCCGAATCATGTCTTTGGTCAAATGTTGGGTTTGCCCGGCTCTTGTGTTTTGCTGCCTTACGTCCCGCATCATCGGCTAACACGGCACCAGGTGAACTGCTGCGATTGTGCCCTGATTCGGCCGGGCGAGCACCTCAGTAGAGAAAGCCGAAAACTGACTGTTATGATACAGCGAGAGACTGGTCAACCACTGGATCGACCATTGGAATGTTTAGAATTCCTCTTCTTTGACGAAGGACCACTTCCCGGTCAGGCACACATGCGCCCCGAGTTCGGAGAAGAGCGGTGCCGCCAGGGGCTATATAGTAGCCCCACATTCGAGCTCCTATGGCTAAGTGAAAGTGATAAAGCATTATAGTCCGGTTGCCTAGTTTGCTACGCTATCACCTCCTTAAAAGGACCAAGACGTTGGACTAAGTGTGAAAAAGCGCTTTTCTTTTTGCAAACACCCCTGCACCATGTGCGTGGGGGCTGAAGCCAAAGACTGCCATCTTTCAGATTATACATACATATACGGCCGCACAGGAGATAGTTCAATACTTGAACGCACAAGTATAAAAAGCTATTGCATTATAAACATGATCACAGAAATCATACATGTCATTCAAACATAACATCTTTTGAGCACTGCGACTCTATTAAACGAGCACCCTGCAGGACTTCCTCAAAATAGTGCTCAGTGGGGAATCGGCTTTTGTCCGAACCCCGGGATGCAACAGCGGTGGCATCCATCTCCGCCCAGTATGTCTTACCACGGGCGAGAGCCATCCGTGCACCTTATATGCACGCCGACCGCTTCATCGCCCCAATACGCGGCACCGCCCCAAGGAATCGCTGCAACAAGCCAAAATAACTCTTCGGCTTGGGCCCTTCCGGCCACAGATGAGTGACCACATCCGTCATGGCAAGTTTGGACAATCTATTCAGCTCAGACCACTCAACCAGCCGATCACTCAACGGAAGTGGACGCTCCGGACTATGGAATTGAGACCAGAAAAGCTCTTCCATTTCGTGATCCTTCTGGCTTCGGAAGTGACGACTGCGTCCGCCGCACTCGCCACCAAGTCCAGATAAGGATCCTCCACACCGTACAATCGGCCCAGCTGAGCATACTTCAGATCCGTGAACTTCCTACGCAGCATAAAGGGCTTTCTAGCCACAATGTCTCCGACCTGACGCAGTTCCTCCTTCGTAGCCCGCATCGCACTACGGACATCCTTGGCTTCGGCGTCGGCCTTCTTCAGGTCCTCTTGCTCCGCTCAGTGTTCTCTTTCAAGAACCTCCTGGCGGTCGGTAGCAACTTTTAATTTCGCGGCCATTCCGGCCATCTCCTCCCTGCTTTGGCAGTGAGCAGCCTTCTCGGCTTCTAGCTCTTCCGCTGCCTTCGAGGCAGCCGCCTCGCTTTTTCTGGCTTGCTCCTTGGCCCGAGCAAGTTCTGCTCGAAGGTCTTCCACAGCAGCAGCACCATCTGCATCAAGCATACAAATTGTAAGGAATGGGCGTCAGCTCCCTTACTAGGCGACTGCGGAGCAACCACATACCTTGTGACTCATCAAGTCGTTTATTGACCAGCGAGATGTCCGCATCCGCAACGTCGAGTTGCCTCTTCAGCTCGGCAAATCCATCAGTCCAGCTGGCCACCGAACGTTCCGCCACCTGCATAGGAAAGGCGACAATCTATAACTGAGATTATGATCCTCGGCACGCTGTCGCTTTCGACAGCATACCAAGTCTCAGGGGCTACTATCTATACAGGGCGCACTTCATGTGCAAAACTGTCAAAAGGTATGTCATTTTTTGCCTACCTCAAACCCCATCAGCAAACTTCCGACGGCCTCACACAACCCGCTTTTGGCGGACGAGATCCTCTCAATCACCCTACTCATTAATGTGCGGTGATCTTCTGAGATAGACGCCCTCTTGAGCAAATCCTGCCGCTCCACCGGCCGTACTCCAATGGGTGCCGAACTCTCCGGCCCCGCCGGACTCGGGAAGACCCTCCATGACGACACCTCAGGGTCGCCCGCCCCGCACGACGGGGCGGAAGATGGAGGTGTTTCGCTCTCCATCATCTCCGGACGAAGGTCTCCCGAAGATTAGCTGTGCTGAGATGGGCTGAGATCCGAACTACAAGGTGAAAACTTCGGTTACCCTTAGAAATTAAGCAGGGGTGTCCACTATTACAAAATCCCCCCTTTTTACTTACGGCTTGCTAGAGGGCTGATTCCTCCGAGGAGACAGTACGGCCGGGGCTCTTCCCGGCACAGGACCTTCCGGTACAGATTTCTTTCCCCGCTTTGAGGCCTTGGCCTCCGGGTCTTCGGAAGCGGTCCTCTTCTCCCCCTGGAAGGAGGGACTCTCGATTCCTCCCTTACTGAAAGCCTCCTTGGTAGAGGTGGTAGTTCCCCTGTGCCCCCCTTCGCCCTCCTCCAAAGGTGCAACCTCCAACATTTTGATTAACACGGGATCTTGCGTGGTCTCAGGGAGGGGGGCCGGACACCGTATCAGTTTTGCTTGCGCTATCCACTCCTGTCCAAGGGATAGTTGGTTAAAAGGCAAACCCGCGATAAATAAATGGATGATGTGTCCGGACACGGGGCTACTTACTTGAGTATTCGGGCGATTGCAGCTTAGGCCAGCATCCTCGGTCAATTCCGGACGCATCTCTTGCGATCCGAAGAACAGTTTGTACATCTCCGCGGGTGTCAAACCCATGAAGTGTTGAAGAGCTCGCGGCCCCTCCGGATTAAATTCCCACAGGCGGAGGGGGTGACGTTTGCAGGGCAGTAGGCGCCGGATCAACATAACCTGTACCACTACGACCAGATTGATCTCCCTTTCTTGGAGGCCTTGAATCCGGTCCTGCAACAGGGGTACGTCTTTGGACGGCCCCCAATCACGCCCCTTGTTGACCCATGACGTCAGCTGTTGTGGGGGGGCCGAGCGGAAGACGGGTGGCGGCCTCTGCCTACTGCCCCTGGGAGCGGTGATATAGAACCACTCATGTTGCCACAAGCCGAGCTCCTCCTGAAAAGAGCCCTCGGGCCATGAAGCATTGGCCCTCTTGCTTATAACCGCCCCGCCGCACTCTGCCTGACGCCCCTCAATCATCTTCGGCTCCACGTTGAAGGTTTTGAGCCACAAGCCGAAGTGAGGGGTAGTGCGGAGGAAGGCTTCGCAAACGACAATGAATGATGAGATGTGGAGGATGGACTCCGGAGCCAAGTCGTGGAACTCCAGCCCATAGTAAAACATGAGCCCCCTCACGAAGGGATCCGTCGGGAAGCCTAAACCCCGACGGAGGTGAGAGACGAACACGACGCTCTCGCCAAGCTCGGGAGTGGGAATAACTTGCCATCGGGCAGGCAGCCTATGCGAAATCTCGTAGGTTAAGTACCTGGCGTCTCTCAGCTTTAGCACGTCCTCTTCCGTGACGGAGGAGGGCATCCACCGGCCTCGTAGGTCAGGGCCGGACATTGTCGAAGATCGAAGGTACCCGAATCTGGAGCCCTGGGTGTTGGAGCTCGAGGCGAGGGGCGGATTCGATAGAGGATTGAAGGAAAAGAACGGGCCTTGGTCTCATTATAAAGAGGAAGAATACCAAGAGCCGTCCCCGTGACCATTTCGAACCCGCCTTCGATGGAGGGGGCGTGGCAACGGGCGCGGTTGGGTTACCCACGTCCGTATTGATGGGAATCCCGGAATAAGGGGAACACGATCTCTGCTCCAACAGGACGTGCCAAGAAAACCGCTTCGCTAAACGCGCTGAGGTGGTACAATAAAAATGATTCTAGTAAAGGCTTGGTAGTGGTGTGACGTCACGCCACAAAATACGTCAGCAGATTGAACTTGTGTAATATTATTCTCTCTACGGTGGTACACGGAATTTATTTTTGTAGAGCCGGACACTATCTTGATGTTCACAATCTTCTATAAATTATTCGGAGGAAGAACCCGCCTTGCAATGCCGAAGACAACATGCACGCCGGACTCGTCGTCATTGAAGCCTAGTTCAGGGGCTACTGAGGGAGTCCTGGACTAGGGGGTGTCCGGATAGCCAAACTATCATCATCGGCCGGACTCCAAGACTATGAAGATACAAGATTGAAGACTTCGTCCCGTGTTAAGATGGGACTTTCCTTGGCGTGGAAGGCAAGCTTGGCGATACGGATATGTAGATCTCCTACCATTGTAACCGACTTTGTGTAACCCTAGCCCTCTCCGGTGTCTATATAAACCGGATGGCTTTAGTCCATAGGACGAACAACAATCATACCATAGGCTAGCTTCTAGGGTTTAGCCTCCTTGATCTCGTGGTAGATCCACTCTTGTAACACACATCATCAATATTAATCAAGCAGGACGTAGGGTTTTACCTCCATCAAGAGGGCCCGAACCTGGGTAAAACATCGTGTCCCTTTTCTCCTGTTACCATCCGCCTAGACGCACAGTTCGGGACCCCCTACCCGAGATCCGCCGGTTTTGACACCGACAGCGACGAATCCCCCTCTCCGGAGCCCCGAACGGACTCCACATCAGCCCTCCCGAGAGAGATTAGGGCTTGGCGGCGGCTCCGTGTCGTGAAACGCGATGAAACTTTCTCCTTGATTTTTTTCTCCCCGAGACGGTATATATGGAGTTGGAGTTGAGGTCGGAGGAGGTCCGGGGGGCCCACGAGATAGGAGGGCGCGCCCCTAGGGGGGGTTGTCTCGTGGACAACCCGTGGGCCCCCTGACCTTGATTCTTTCGCCAAAAATTCTTATTAAATCTGAAAAGTGCCTCCTTGGAGTTCCAGGACATTCTGAGAACTTTTCTTTTCTACACATAAAACAACATCATGGCAGCTCTGCTGAAAACAGCGTCAGTCCGGGTTAGTTTCATTCAAATCATGCAAGTTAGAGTCCAAAACAAGGGCAAAAGTGTTTGGAAAAGTAGATACATTGGAGACGTATCAACTCCCCCAAGGTTAAACCTTTGCTTGTCCTCAAGCAATTTAGTTGACAAACTGAAAGTGATAAAGAAAAACTTTTACAAACTCTGTTTGCTCTTGTTGTTGTAAACATGAAAAGCCAGCATTCAAGTTTCAGGAAATATTATGAACTAACCATACTCACAATAACACATAGGTCTCACAATTACTCATATCAATAGCATAATCAGCTAGCGCGTCATAATAATAAAACTCGGATGGCAACACTTTCTCAAAACAATCATAACATGATATAACAAAATGGTATCTCGCTAGCCCTTTCTGAGACCGCAAAACATAAATGCAGATCACCTTTAAAGATCAAGGACTGACTAAACATTGTAATTCATGGTAAAAGAGATCCAGTCAAGTCATACCCAATATAAACCAATAATAATGAATGCAAATGACAGTGTGCTCTCCAGCGGGTGCTTTTAATAAGAAGGATGATGACTCAACATAAAAGTAAATAGATAGGCCCTTCGCAGAGGGAAGCATGGATTTGTAGAGGTGCCAGAGCTCGATTTTAAAATAGAGATTGAATAACATTTTGAGCGGCATACTTTCGCTGTCAACACAACAACTATGAGATGGCTGTATCTTCCATACTAAATGCATTATAGGTAGTTCCCAAACAGAATGGTAAAGGTTTATACTCCCCCAACAACCAACAAGCATCAATCCATGGCTTGCTCAAAAAAACGAGCGCCTCCAACATACAACAGCCCTGGGGGTGTTTTGTTTAATTATTTTGATTTGCTTTGATCTTTTTTGGATCATGGGACTGGGCATCCCGGTTACCGGCCCTTTCTCGTGAATGAGGAGCGGAGTCCACTCCTCTGAGAATAACACACCTAGCATGGAAGATATAGGCAGCCCTAGTTGAAACGTGAGCTGCTCGAGAACACAAAACAGTATTTCATTTGAAGGTTTGGAGTTTGGCACATACAAATTTACTTAGAACGGCAGGTAGATACCGCATATAGGAAGGTATAGTGGACTCATATGGAACAACTTTGGGGTTTAAGGAGTTTGGATGCACAAGCAGTATTCCCGCTTAGTACAGGTGAAGGCTAGCAAAAGACTGGGAAGCGACCAACTGAGAGAGCGACAACAGTCGTAAGCATGCATTAAAATTAATTCACACCGGATACAAGCATGAGTAGGATATAATCCACCATGAACATAAATATCATGAAGGCTATGTTGATTTGATTCAACTACATGCGTGAACATGTGCCAAGTAGAGTCACTCAATTCATCCAAAGGAGGATGCCATCCCATCATACCATATCATAATCATTCTAATAGCATGTTGGCACGCAAGGTAAACCATTATAACTCATAGCTAATCAAGCATGGCACAAGCAACTATAATATCTAAATGTCATTGCAAATATGTTTACTTCATAATAGCTGACTCGGGAACAATGAATCATCATATTTACAAAAACAAGAGAGGTCGAGTTCATACCAGCTTTTCTCATCCCAATAAGTCCATCATATATCGTCATTATTGCCTTTCACTTGCACGACCGAACGAAGTGTATAATAATAAGAGTGCACGTGCATTGGACTAAGCTGGAATCTGCAAGCATTCAACTCAATAGAGAAGACAAGTATTATGGGCTCTAAATATAAATAATCAATCATGCATATGAGAGCCACTAAGAATTTTCAATATGGTCTTCTCGACCCCCAGAAGAAAGAAAAGAAAATAAAACTATTTACACGGGAAAGCTCCCAACAAGTAAAAGAAGAACGAGAAATCTTTTTGGGTTTTCATTTTAATTTCTACTACAAGCAAGGAAATTAAACTAACTAATTTTTTTGGTTTTTCTTAAGGTTTATCAAACACACAAGAAGAAAACTAGAAAAAGAAATTTAAACTAGCATGGATAATACAATGAAAGAGTATGAGCACCGACGACTAGTGTGTGAACATGAATGTAAAGTCGGTGAGAAATACGTACTCCCCCAAGCTTAGGCTTTTGGCCTAAGTTGGTTTAATACCAAGGACCGCCGCTACTCTCTCCGGTGTAAGGAGAGGTATAATCAGGATAATGTTGGCTGGTCATCTCCGGATCCCACTGGATAGATGATGCGCGATAAGGGTCCAGTCCAGGTTCCGGTTCAGGTTCAGGTTCTGGAGTAAAAGCTTGAGCTAGATGATTGTTCACCGCCTCCGGTGTAACGAGAAATTTTTCTGCAAGCAAATCAAACAACAGAGGCGCAGGCAAAATAATAATCTCAAAGTGTTTCTTATTGAATCTAAGTTTATACAAGAGCATCCTATCTTCGTTGTCAACAATAAACTTATGTGCTACCATGCTCTTGTAATCTAGAATGTGAGGAGGCAATATTGTCTCTTTTTCCTCATGGTGCCTAATGGGTATCTAAAAATGTCTAGCATGACGTGCAACATAGATACCTCCAAATATGGGGCCTTTTGTACGATTCAAGGCTAGCCGTTTAGCAACGACGGCACCCATATTAAAAATATTGTCTCCAAGCAAAGCATGTTGAAGCATGATAATATCAGGAACACTCAAGTTTCCACTATTCCCACGACCAATTAAGCATCTACTAGCAAATACGGCAAAGTAGCGTAAAATGGGAAAGTGTATGCTAGAGACTTTCGCTTCGGAACCCTTCTTTGGCTCCACTACAGCGATAATATCAACAAAGCCAGCCACATCTTCATGATGGGGTTCCTCTAGTTCTCCCTCATAAGGTATCCTACATACCGTGCAAAAATGACGTAAAGATATTTCTTTGAACTCGTCATATAAATGAAATGATACTGCAGGCGATGACTTCTTAGGATAATAATAAAAGTTTTGCACGAAAGTATTGGTAAGTAAGAGATACTAATCGATTCGGTCGTTCATGAAACTGGTGAGGCCTACAGTCTCGACTAAAGCATAAAAGTCTTCATGAATTCCGACTTCCTTCAAGAAATCCTCACATGGCCATTCACATGACCGTACTTCCGCTAAGCAAGGAAGATTATACTTGGGTTTTTCCTTATCTTTGTCTTGTTTTTCCTTAGAGCTTTGGCTAGAAGAGCCTTTAAAGAACCTCCTTAACATTTTCTGAAAAATTCTGAAATTTTAGTAACTTCAAAATAAAAGTGCATAAATCTAAACAAGATTGATAGCAACTACTCCTACAAGTGCCTAGAGCCTAATATCATGCATTGCAATTGCTTGGGACCTCAAAAATTTAACATGCAAGCTCAAGAACAGGGTCACCAAGGCAGCAAGGATTTGCAATGAATAAAGCACTAGAACAAAAACTAATTGGACCAATGGAGGAGTCACATACCAAGCAACAATATCCCAAAGCAGTTTTGCGAATGGAGCTTTGAGCTAAGAGATCGAAAATCGCAGCAAAACGAGCTAGAACTCAGGCTTGAGCTGGATGGGGATATTTTTGGGTAGAAGATGAAGTGTGTGGGTGCTGGCATAAGTGGAGGGGATTCACCAGGGGCCCACGAGATAGGGGGCACGCCCTACAGGGGGGGGCTCCTCTCTCGTGGCCTGGTGCTTGGCCCTCCTGCAGTGTTTTCAGTGCCTAAAATCCTCAAATATTCCAGAAAAAATCATACTAAATTTGCAGGGCATTTGGAGCACTTTTATTTTCGGACTATTTTTTTATTGCACGGATAAATTAGAAAACAGACAGATAATATTATTTTTGCTTTATTTATTCTAAATAACAGAAAGTAAAAAGAGGGTACAGAAGGTTGTGCCTTCTGGTTTCATCCATCTCATGATCATCAAAATGAATCCACTAACAAGGTTGATCAAGTCTTGTTAACAAACTCATTCCGAATAACACGGAACCGGAGAAATTTCGAATAACACTAATTTACCTC
Source organism: Triticum aestivum (assembly GCF_018294505.1). Taxonomy (NCBI): domain Eukaryota; kingdom Viridiplantae; phylum Streptophyta; class Magnoliopsida; order Poales; family Poaceae; genus Triticum; species Triticum aestivum. The sequence continues at coordinate 587,616,238 of NC_057807.1, read as the reverse complement.
AACGGGGATATGAAAATCCCCAACAATAAGAATATCATACTTTTTCTTGACAGTAGGGAGAGGAAATTCAAAACCTCCAAAAATGATAGTTGGAACTTTTTCAATAGAATTGATGCTATGAACTTGAGATTGTTTCCTTGGAAAGTTTACCGTATGCTCATTACCATTAACATGAAAAGTGACATTGCCTTTGTTGCAATCAATAACAGCCCCTGCAGTATTAAGAAAAGGTCTACCAAGGATAATAGACATACTATCTTCCTCAGGAATATCAAGAATAACAAAGTCCGTTAAAATAGTGACATCTGCAACCACAACAGGCACATCCTCACAAATACCGACAGGTATAGCAGTTGATTTATCAGCCATTGGCAAAGATATTTCAGTAGGTGTAAACTTATTCAATTCAAGTCTACGATATAAAGAGAGAGGCATAACACTAACACCGGCTCCAAGATCACATAAAGCAGTTCTAACATAATTTCTTTTAATGGAGCATGGTATAGTTGGTACACCCGGATCTCCAAGTTTCTTTGGTATTCCACCCTTAAAAGTGTAATTAGCAAGCATGGTGGAAATTTCAGCTTCCGGTATCTTTCTTTTATTTGTGATGATATCCTTCATATATTTAGCATAAGGATTTACTTTAAGCATATCAGTTAAGCGCATACGGAAGAAAATAGGTCTAATCATTTCAGCAAAACGCTCAAAATCCTCATCATCCTTTGACTTGGATGGTTTAGGAGGAAAGGGCATGGGTTTCTGAACCCATGGTTCTCTTTCTTTATCGTGCTGCCTAGCAACAAAATCTCTCTTATCATAACGTTGATTCTTTGATTGTGGGTTATCAAGATCAACAACAGGTTCAATCTCTACATCATTATCTTTGCTAGATTGAGCATCAACATGAACATTATCATTAACATTATTACTAGGTTCATGTTCATCACTGGATTTTGTTTTAGCATCAGAGATAGAAATATTATTAGGATTCTCAGGTGTTTCTACATTAGGTTCACTAGAAGTTTGCAAAGTCCTATCATTCTTCTTTTTCTTCTTCTTAGAAGAACTAGGAACATCTAGATTATTATTCTGAGAATCTTGTTCAATTCTTTTAGGGTGGTCTTCAGGATACAAAGGTTCCTGAGTCATTCTACCAGTTCTAGTAGCCACTCTAACAGCAAAGTCATTTTTATTATTCAATTCATCAAGCAAATCGTTTTGAGCTTTGAGTACTTGCTCAGCTTGAGTAGCAACCATAGAAGCATATTTGCTAACGCGGTGAAGTTCATCTTTAACTCTAGCCAGATTATCACCTACGCGTCCTATCTCGAAAGCATTATTCTTTAACTCTCTACCAACATAAGCATTAAAACTTTCTTGTCTAGCCATAAAGTCATCAAATTCATCTAAGCATGGGCTATAAAATTTAGTAGAGGGTATTTCAACTTTTTTTAGAGAAAAGGCACAAAGGCCCGACTTCAAATTAATGAAGCCATCAACTGGCTAGGATACAATGGTGCTGAATTACAAAGGCAAAGACTTGACCAAAAACTGAAAAATACATGCCAAATCACTACATGCAAGAGCTACAGAGAATAAGGCAGCAAGAAATACTGCGATCAAGCCACCGAAGATCTTGCACAGCTAGAACGGCAGGGCCGAAGCCACCCGGCGACAGCAAAAGCCGTGAACATGAAGATCCAGACCGCGTGAAGGAAACCATCGACTCCACCGCCCGCCGCCTCGGGCCACTGCCGGAGGAGAGACCACTATCTCCCCTTCGTCCAGACCGTGTCGAACACATGGACGCCCACTGCCGGCCGGCGACCAACCAGCAAACAAAGCGAGGAGCCGCTGAAGGATGCGAAAGAACCCACACACCACTACCAACGCCGGCAACCAAGGGAACCGAGCACCGCCGCCGCCACCCACCACCACGCACCAGGTCCACAACCCCCAACCACCCCTTGAACGACACCTCCAGGAAGGGCCGAGATGCCAGAGCGCCTCCACCGTCCGGCCAAAAGGCCAAGGCTTTCGCCCGGGGAAGGGAGGAGGAGGAGGGGGACGGATCTGGAAGCTCGACCCGCCCTCAAGAGGGAGAGCGGCACCGGAGCGCCACCGGCGTCGAGGTCGACGTGAAATCGACCAGGGGTTTCCCCCGTTCCAAGTCTCCACCGCCCCATCCTCGAAGCCCAGATCTGACAAACCAGCCACCAGATCGGCGAGAGGAGACCACCGCAGGGAGGAAGGGGTTGGGAGGAAGACAGCCGCCCACCGCTGCAGCAAGACCTCGCCGTCCTCACGCCACCCGCGCGGCCGGGAGGGACGGCCAGCACCTGCGTGCGTCATCCACCGAAGAAATCAACGCCGCCATCTCCACCCAGGGCCGCTGCCCTGGCTTCCAAAGCTCCTCACGCCGGCGCGAGGCAGCAGATCCTCGCCGCCACCTTCACCGGAAGACGCGCGACAGCCGACAGGCTCCTCGGGGGGCGGCAGGGAGGGGGCAGGAGGGAGGAAAGGAGGTGGCGGCTAGGGTTTGGGGCCACTCCCGAGTCGCCCAAGAGGGTATTTCAACTTTATCGTATCTATAGAGAGAATTTACCTTCACTACCTGTGTCGGGTTATCAAGACAATGTAGTTCTTCAGGCGGTATATTCAGACCATGTATTTCTTCAATAGGTGGTAAATTCTTAACATCTTCAGCTTTAATACCTTTTTCTTTCATTGATTTCTTTGCTTCTTGCATATCTTCAGGACTGAGAAATAAAACACCTCTCTTCTTCGGAGTGGGTTTAGGAATAGGCTCAGGAGTTGGCTCAATTGGTTCAGGAATTACTTCAGGAACTGGCTCGGGAAGAGTTCAATTATTTTCATTAGTCAACATATTATTCAATAGTATTCCAGCTTCGTCGACTGTTCTTTCCCTGAAAACACAACCAGCACAACTATCCAAGTGGTCCTTGGAAGCATCGGTTAGTCCATTATAAAAGATATCAAGTATTTCATTTTTCTTAAGATGATGATCAGGCAAAGCATAAAGCAACCGGAGAAGCCTCCCCCAAGCTTGTGGGAGACTCTCTTCTTTGATTTGCACAGAATTATATATTTCCCGCAAGGCAGCTTGTTTCTTATGAGCAGGGAAATATTTAGCAGAGAAGTAATAAATCATATCCTGGGGACTACGCACACAACCAGGAGCAAGATAATTATACCAAGTCTTAGCATCACCCTTTAATGAGAATGGAAATATCTTAAGGATATATAAATAGCGAGACTTCTCATCATGAGTAAATAGGGTGGCTATATCATTCAACTTGGTAAGATGTGCCACAACAGTTTCAGATTCAAGGCCATAAAAAGGATCAGATTCAACTAAAGTAATAATATCAGGATTAATAGAGAATTCATAATCCTTATTAGTAACACAGATAGGTGAAGTAGCAAAAGTAGGATCGGGTTTCATTCTAGCATTAAGAGACTGTTGCTTCCATTTAGCTAATAATTTCTTAAGATCAGATCTATCATTGCAAGCAAGAATTTCCATAGCAGCTTTTTCATTCATAACATAACCCTTAGGAACAACAGGTAAAACATAGTCATTCGGGGAACGTTCATCATCACTATCATTAATAGCATCTTCAATATTTTCATTCCCCCTAACTCTAGCAAGTTGTTCATCAAGAAATTCACCTAATGGCAAAGTAGTATCACGCACAGAAGTAGTTTCATCATGCATAGCAGAAGTGGCATCATCAATAACATGCGACATATCAGAATTCATAGCAGTAGCAGGTTTAGGTGTCGCAAGCCTACTAATAACGGAAGGAGAATCTAGTGCAGAGCTAGATGGCAGTTCCTTACCTCCCCTCGTAGTTGAAGGCAAAATCTTGGTCTTAGCGCCTTTCAAGTTCTTCATAGTGATCAACAGATATAAATCTCAAGTGACTTAGAGAATAGAGTTATGCTCCCCGGCAACGGCGCCAGAAATTAGTCTTGATAACCCACAAGTGTAGGGGATCGCAATAGCTTTCGAGGGTGAAGTACAACCCAAATTTATTGATTCGACACAAGGGGAGCCAAAGAATATTCTTGAGTATTAGCAGTTGAGTTGTCAATTCAACCACACCTGGATAACTTAGTATCTGCAGCAAAGTATTTAGTACCAAGAGTGGTATGATAGTAATGGTAATAGTAGCAACAGAAAAGGTAAATGTTTTTGGGTTTTTGTAGTAGTTGTAACAGTAGCAACGGAAAAGTAAATAAGCGAAGAACAATATGTGAAAAGCTCGTAGGCAATGGATCAGTGATGGATGATTATGCCGGATGCGATTCCTCATGCAATAGTTATAACATAGGGTGATATAGAACTAGCTCCAATTCATCAATGTAATGTAGGCATGTATTCCGTAAATAGTCACACGTGCTTATGGAAAAGAACTTGCATGACATCTTTTGTCCTACCCTCCCGTGGCAGCGGGGTCCTAGTGGAAACTAAGGGATATTAAGGCCTCCTTTTAATAGAGAACCAGACCAAAGCATTAACACATAGTGAATACATGAACTCCTCAAACTACGGTCATCACCGAGAAGTATCCTGATTATTGTCACTTCGGGGTTGTCGGATCATAACACATAATAGGTGACTATAGACGTGCAAGATAGGATCAAGAACACACATATATTCATGAAAACATAATAGGTTCAGATCTGAAATCATGGCACTCGGGCCCTAGTGACAAGCATTAAGCATAGCAAAGTGATAGCAACATCAATCTCAGAACATAGTGGATACTAGGGATCAAACCCTAACAAAACTAACTTGATTAAATGGTAAATCTCATCCAACCCATCACCGTCCAGCAAGCCTACGATGGAATTACTCACGCACGGCGGTGAGCATCATGAAATTGGTGATGGAGGATGGTTGATGATGATGACGGCGACAAATCGCCCTCTCTGGAGCCCCGAACGGACTCCAGATCAGCCCTCCCGAGAGAGATTAGGGCTTGGCGGCGGCTCCGTGTCGTGAAACGCGATGAAACTTTCTCCTTGATTTTTTCTCCCCGAGACGGTATATATGGAGTTGGAGTTGAGGTCGGAGGAGGTCTGGGGGGCCCACGAGATAGGAGGGCGTGCCCCTAGGGGGCGCGTCCCCCTGTCTCGTGGACAGCCTGTGGGCCCCCTGACCTTGATTCTTTCGCCAAAAATTCTTCTTAAATCTGAAAAGTGCCTCCATGGATTTCCAGGATATTCCGAGAACTTTTCTTTTCTACACATAAAACAACATCATGGCAGTTCTGTTGAAAACAGCGCCAGTCCGGGTTAGTTTCATTCAAATCATGCAAGTTAGAGTCCAAAACAAGGGCAAAAGTGTTTGGAAAAGTAGATACGTTGGAGACGTACAAACTTGCCACCATTGTCTTCCTGCTTCTCGTAAGGACAATCCACAACAAAGTGGCTCACATTGCCACAATTGTAACAAGTTCTCACTCGTTGCTTGCCCTTGAATCCACTTGAATTGTTCTTGTTGAAATTTGGCCTTGTGTTCTTCTTGCTCCAAAATTGCCTTGAAGCAAGGGCCATGTGCTCATGATAATCATACTTTGTATCCTCGGGATTGCCCTCCTCATCTTCCTCTTCTTCCACAATGACCTTGGCCTTCAAGGCAAGATTGGACTTCTTTGTTCTTTGAGAACGGAGCACCGCGTTGTCAGCGGTCTTGTCCAAGATGCTCATTGCAACGAACTCATCCAACACTTCACTTGAGGTCATGGAGTGGAAGTCCGGTCTTTGACGGATGAGGGAGGACATGGCCTTGTTGTAGGGCATCATGGCCTTGAGGAACTTGCGCTTGATCCAGTTATCATCCGTCTCCTTGCTCCCATGATCTCGGAGTGAGACCGCGAGTTTGGTTACTCTCCGAAAGAGCTCACGAGGTTCTTCATCTTCTTTCATTGCAAACTCATCGGCTTCATCTTGCACCACTTCATAGTTGGAGCGTTGAATGCTTGCGCTTCCCCGATAGAGAGACACAACGCAATGCCATGCGTCTTTGGCCATGGCGTGGGGTCGAAGATGAGGGTGATCTTCGGGGAGAATAGCATCTTGGATGATGAAGAGAGCATTCTCATTGAATTGATTATCCATGGCTTCTCTAGGGGTGAATTTGCTTCATTCATGTGGATAGAAACCTTCTTCAATGATTCTCCAAAGATTAGTATTCACATGATTTAAATGACGCTTGAAGCGATACACCCAAGAATCAAAGTCCTCATTTTCACAATCTTAGGAGGAGGGCCGACATGATTTAAATGAGTAGAGGGAATCGGTCCTCCATAAGTTGGAGGTTCCACATGGGCAAAGATGTCAGAGCCATTTCGACCACTAGTAGAAGGACCCTTTTCACTATTAGCTTCCCCCTTGTCGGAGTTAGCATCCGTCACCTTGTTAGTGGGATCACCCACTTTCATAGGCGAGGTAGATAGTTTAAGTCCTTCTAAGAATTTATTAAACATGTTTTCAACCTCGGTCGTCATGGAGGTTTTCAATGGGTCCAAAGCCACATTAAATTCCTCACGAGAGACCGCGGTTCCCCCATCGACTGTAGACGAGCTCGAATTCACACCGGAGTGCTCCTCCCCACCGTCTACGGTGTCAACCATACTCTTCGGACGACAAAGTCCTTAATACAGAGACGATGCTCTGATACCAACTAAAGGATCAATATAGTTGACTAGAGGGGGGCGTCAATAGGCAACTAACAATTTTTAGCTTTTCTTTACCAAATTAAACTTTGCATCAAAGTAGGTTGTCTAGATATGCAACTAGGTGAGCAACCTATATGATGCCACAAACAACAAGTGCACAAGCAAGCAAGGTATACAACACAAATAAGGTTGCACAAGTTAAGGCACGAGATAACCAAGAGTGGAGCCGATGGAGACGAGGATGTGTTACCGAAGTTCCTTCCTTTTGAGGGGAAGTACGTCTCCGTTAGAGCGGTGTGGAGGCACAATGCTCCCCAAGAAGCCACTAGGGCCACCGTATTCTCCTCACGCGCTCACACAATGCGAGATGTCATGATTCCACTATTGGTGCCCTTGAAGGCGGCGACCGAACCTTTACAAACAAGGTTGGGGCTATCTCCACAACTTAATTGGAGGCTCCCAACGACACCATGAAGCTTCACCACAATGGACTATGGCTCCGCGGTGACCTCAACCGTCTAGGGTGCTCAAACACCCAAGAATAACAAGATCCACTAGGGATTGGTGGGGGGAATCAAATTTATCTTGGTGGAAGTGTAGATCGGGGCCTTCTCAACCAATCCCGAGCAAATCAACAAGTTTGATTGCCTAGGGAGAGAGATCGGGCGAAAATGGAGCTTGGAGAAACAATGGAGCTTAGGGTTGGAAGGGATGGTCAACTAGAGGAAGAAGACACCCCTTATATAGTGGAGAGACAAATCCAACCGTTATCCACTTACTCAGCCCGTGACTTCGGTACTACCGCCCTAGAGCAGCGGTACTACCGCAAGGGCTCACGGTACTACCGCGGTACTACCGCTGCTACGGCAGGCACTAGTCCAGGACAGAGCCGCAAGGGTTGAGAGCGGTACTTCCGCTGGCGTGGTACTACCGCTCCCCCTTGCGGTACTACCGCAAGGCTGGAATGGACTAGCCTGGGAAAGGCGCGGATGAACAAAAATACATCCGTGCCTACTTCCGCTAAAAATTAGATTGTGCAAAAATCCGACACGGTACTACGGCACCTGACGTGCGGTACTAGCGCGCAGGGAGCGGATGTAAAAAATTACATCCGCCCCTACTTCCGCTCATGTTACTGTACTAGATCAGGACCCATGGTACTACCGCGCGCATGGGGCGGTACTACCGCGCAGGGGCACGGATGTAAAAAATTACATCTGCCCCTACAGCCGCACGAGTGGTTGGGTCTGGTCCGAGGCCACGGTACTACCATGGGCACCTATGGTACTACCGCAACCGCGCGCGGTACTACCGCGGGGGCCTGCGGTACTACCGCTCCTAAGAGCAGTACTACCGCATGCCTCAGAACAGCAACACTAGGAATCCTTCTTTTTGCGCAAATGAAGAAAACTGAGGATGCTCCAAAGCATAGAGGGAAAGGCGGTGTAAAGGAAGAAAAAGTGTACGTGATGATTCCACCCGAACCTTTCCAACGCGGACCCCCTTTTAATAGTACGGCTATCCTACGACTCACACCACCGAAAATAACCATAGAAAAATGCCATCTTCAATAGTCTTCGAGGGGCACCAAACCGTCTTGTGCCTAGTAACGAATTGTCTGAGATACTCAAGGCACACGATTAGTCCGCAAAAGCATTGTCGTCAATCACCAAAACACCTTAGGGATAAATATGCCCTTACACTTGTAACACCCCTCCTTCACACCACAATCAAAACAACAAGCTCATAAACCCCGCGGACGCAAACCATCACCAATGTGTTGAGTGAAAAAGAAAAGGATTTTTTTACCTCTCGGCATATTATCGGGCACTTTAAAGCCATAGTCCTTGGTTGCAGCTGCGGCGGCCGAACGAGAAGGAGGAGGTCTAGGTGCTGGTGTGGCCTTATTATTATTGTTGTTGTTGTTGTTGTTGTTGTTGTTGTTGTTGTTGTTGTTGTTGTTGTTGTTGTTGTTCGCCGTTGCCTCGGTGAGCGCCTTGTTCGCTTCTTTCTCCGCTTGCCACCAGCTGGAGCAAAGGGAGGGCGGGTCGGCATCCTAGCAGCCGCTGGGGCCTTGCCACCGGCCTTTGATGATAGTGCGGTGGTCAGGAGCAAGGTTTTCATCCCCAAACTCTTCCTTTGGCGTGGGCAGCGGCGTGCTGGTCGTTTCGGCGACATTGGCCGGCTGAGTAGTGGAGTCGCCTTCTAGTTCCATTCCGTCCGAAATCAAGGCATGCGGTCGCGATGTCGACAAGGTTGGGCCGCGGTGACGGGAAGGCGTGGCGCCTCAGGCGGGAGTAAGGTGCGGCCGATACTATCCGGAGAAGTGACACCCGTACAGTAAAAAATGAGAGACTTGGGTTGCTTTTTGGAGACACCACCTTAATTTTTTGCTCCTATATACATTTAAGAGTTCGGCTACGTACAGCTAATTCCTCATTTTATATACTCCTCTAAAGGTTTCATGGGATCGGCTAGAGATGCTCTTAGGCAAAAGCGGCATCTTTGTAAAACCAAGACAATGAGTAATTGGTCGAAAATTAATCCATCTTTCACACATTGGTGACTTTTGAGCTTTTTCCGATAGGCTTGCATACAACTCTGTATTAGAGCTCATTGTAATCAGTAATCACAACCTAATATTTTTGGAATTTCATTAGTTCGTAAATGGGCTCTCAAACCTCGACGGAGAAAAAGTATATTTCTTGTTGAAACGATAAGAAGAGCATAGCTGCGTGCACGAGACGGGCGTGAAGCCGAAATTTCTGGAATATCTCTTCTCATAGTTTGCGTCACTGACCTTTCTTCAGTTGCGTGTAGGCCAAAAGCCTTGCCAAATACTAGGTATGTAGCCCCCTGTTCGGGAGCGGGACGCGCGAGGCGGGAGCGCCATCGCCGGAGCGGCGCCATGCCGCGTCTCGTCATGGGCGACGGTACGCGTGGCGCGCCCGGCGGCGCAAAATTGACGGACTTCACGTGGCCGGCCGTATGGGCCGTACGTAGCTTGCTAGATACGTGTAGGTTCAGTGAATGGCCGCGGTTTGTTTGTGTGTGTGCATGGTTCCGTCATGGTCGGTTGCTGAACGTAAAGCATCGTGCGCGTCTCGCTGCATCTGTCGGCTCACCCCTAAAACCAGGCATGAATCGTGCATGGACACGTACGCCCAGTACTGCATGCGTGGATCCTGGCAAGGCCGGCGGGATGGCTCTGTTGTTAGTCATTCCTTTGAGTTTTGCTAGGTTTGTGTCCTGTTCAGAAAGACGAAACGGTGCCGACTTCCTGAAGATGGAATAAAGACCGCCCACCTAGCCCCCGTTCCAGTGGTGCGTCTAGTATTATTGATGGGTATGTGAAGGTGTGTCTCCGGTGGATCTATCATCGGTGGATTTGCTCGGATCTGGTTGCAATTCGTCTATGTTCATGTCTTCGAATTGGATCCTTTTGATCTACGTTATTCTTCATCGGCAACAGTTGTTGTTCTGATGCACTGGTCCTATAGGGCCTTAGCATGACGATTTTTCAACTGTCTACTATAACTAGTTACTACAACAAGTTGGGCCCGACTCCGACAAAGGAGGGACGATGACGGCAGCAGGACTTCGGCTCACTTTAGTGCTTGTAGTCGTCGCTAGGTGGTCTACGAATCTGGATATAATTTTTATTATTTCTATTGTTCGTTTTACTGTCATGATTGAAGATGAATAGATCGATTTTTTTTTTCAAAAAAACAACGACTTTCAAACACAGAAACATACTCCGAGTTTCGGTGTAAAAACTCTTCGTAGGTCCTACATTTCCTATTTGGATTTGGAAGCATGCATGCCCATGCCCGGAACTTTTCTTGTCAAGCTTGTGTCACTGTGTGCACATGGAAACCAGCTAACATAGAAGCCCCATCAAAGGTTGTCGTGTACTTAGAAACGACAAGCCGTTTTACGACCCTATCCATTAATCCATTATGCCTAGAAACTTGCATTTTGTAATGTGGTTGGAATAAAGTACAAAATGCAAGTTTCAGGAAACGACAAGCAGTTTCAGAACCCTATCCATATGCCTAGAAAATTGCATCGTTGTACGGCATTTCACTATTCTAACCATTCCCGCGGTCGTGCCCGTCTACTAACCACAGGATCGATCTTAACTTCGGAGGTCAGTCCAAACAAGAACCAGTGCTTTCCCAGGAGCAAAGCCATGCATGGGTCGCCAAGAACGCCGAAGGAGACAAACGACACCATTTTCCAGGACCATGCATGCATGAACACTCCCACCAATCGAGCAGGGTAATTAAACCGCAGGGCCGGGGCGTCGCCTACCGGCCCAGCCAGCCAGCGAGGCGCCGTGCCCGCGTGGTGCCGTGCATGCGCGCAGCGAGGACGAGCCGCTAGCCGCCATCGGCCACGTCGGGTGGCGCCGCGCACATGCCCGGGCCGTGGGGCGCCACTCGCGCTGCACAACGGGCACTTGGTCTTGTCTGCCCGGCCGGGCCAATAATCCCCAGGGGTTTTCCCACGCACCAGACCGACAGATCCGATCCCGTCATCCCGATCCTCGTGGCCTGTCGTGCCGCCCGTTGCTCCGGCTAGCGCCTTCGCCTCAGCAGAGCAGAGCTTCCTCGAATGTTCATTGGAGGAAGGTGAGTTCGACCGATAGACCGATGCACACGCCACGGTGGTTGCAGAGAAGCGTGGTAGATCTTGTCGCCGGAGCCTCGGGCAGGAGGGCGGCAGGGGGAATCTTTGGACGGCAGTCCGGCCGCGGATCTCAACGTGGCCATATGCGCTCAGGGTGTATAATAATCGCGTTTGGTACGGGGGATGATTAGTCCACGCGCCCCTGCACCATAAGCCTTGTCGATTGCATTAGTGGCAGGGCCGTCTCCAGAAATTCGGGCTCCGGGCGAAAACCAAAATGTGGCCCAAAATTTTGACAATTCACATAAAGGAATAATCAATGTGTGTAAAGAATACTCTCACTTTATTATATAATTTCAAGTCGATCAGCTTTATTTCTACCTTATTTAGGCATATTTCAACACTAATGCTAGAAGGTAAAGGGATTGCAAAGCAATGAACGGACCTCATGCCCTACCAAAAAGGAGCATCCGTCTAGCATTACCATCACCCCCTTCATTGGCCATATTACCATCATCAATTTCTGCATCAGGAGCCTCAACCTCTGCTGCATTATCATCAAGACCATCATCAACATTAAAATCTGTAGTTTGATTTTCAGAATTATGTTGGGGCCCTTTCACCAAATATCTATCAAGGGAACCCATTAGAGATTGAGCCTCAACTTCGAGTTTTTGTTTCTTCTTACGCTTTGCAGCACCAGATTCATGCTTCCTAATTCTAGAAGACATGATGAAGATTCAGGAACACAGAACATAACAAATTATAAAAGTGATCATTGATCAAACAAAATCTATTTAGTTTCTAATAGTAACGGTCGTCAGATGAATAGATCATCCAAATACAAAGAAAATAAATTGAAAATAGAACCTTCCACTTGGAGATTAATACACGGTATGTAGTTTGGCCTGGATGTGCTACTCGATGGCTCGATCCTGATTGAAGCAACGAACGGAACCGCGGTCCACACCTGTTGCGGCTTCACACAGCAAGACGACCAGCAATGGGATTAGATAGGAGGTAACTACCTCGGCGCCGGCACGACTGCCAGGGCCTTCGCCAATGCTCGATCGCCGCTCGCGAGACCTAGATGGCAGTTCGCTGTCTGTTCGTCTGCAATCGCTAGAATCAAGCGATTTGTATCCAATCTTTCCGGTCGACCTATTGGCCCTCCAACATTCTTTTCTGTAAATATGTTATTTGGGCCTCTAGCATTAGCAGACCTGGACGCCTAGCAGTCCTGGAAGCCTAGCAGATTAATCAAAGACACCACGTAGTCACGTACACACATACGTTAGTTTCCTTTCCTGGTTTTTTTTAGCGATATTTCAATCGAAGGGAGGCAACGTACGAAGGGTTTTTTTCTCTCGATGGGGGCCCCATGATTTTGGGGGCCCTGTGCGATCGCTCACCTCGCTCCCCCTCATCGACGGGCCTGATTAGTGGTATATGGCGGAAAATCCTACTTGACGCTCTCTGCGTCAAAGTGTCGGGCGATCGCACAGGGGCGCGACAAGTTGGGCCGGCCCATAAACCACGTTCAAATCGCTTGCCAGTTCCGATTTTGTGAAACTTCTAGAAGATTCCCAACCGGTTTTTCTGGTTTGGGAACTTCTAGAAGGTTCCTTTTACGGTTTGTTCTTTTTTCTTTTTTGCTCCTTTTCTGTTTCTTTTTCTTTTTCTTTTTTTCTGTTTCTGTTTCTTTTTTTCTTTATTCTTTGTTTTTGTTCTTTTCTTTTACAAAAAATCCTGCCATTTTAATAAATTGTTCACAAATTCATAACAAGTTTTGGACATTAAGAAAATGTTTGCATTTCAAAACAATTTGTCAATAAATTCCGAAACATGTTACCAAATTTCAAAAAATGTTCCCGTTTCTAGAATTTGTTCACATATCCAAAAATTATTCCTGAATTTCAAAAAATGTTCCCATTTCGAAAAAATTGTTCACAAAATACAAAAATGTTCAGGAATTTCAAAATGTGTTCCAATTTTTCAAAGATTGTTCTAGTTTTCAAAAAACTCTCATTTTTGGAAAATTGTTAACCAATTCAAATAATGTAGTTTCCTTTTCTTTGTTTTTTCCTGTTATCTTTTTTTTCTTTTTTTGTTTCTCTGTTTGTTTTTTCTTTTGTTCTGCTTTTTTCATTAAAATGTTTAAAATCTGTTCGTGTTTCTAAAAATTGTTCAGAAGTTTCAAATATTAGTTCTCAAAATTGAAAAAATGTTCGTGTTTTTGCAAAAAATGTTTAGAAAATGAAAAATAAAAAATGTGCAAAATATTTGAAATTTGTTTGCCTTTCCAACAAGTGCCAGGATTTTTCAAATAAAATATTGCATTTTTTATAAAAAATGTTCGTGTTTCAAAAAATTTGTTCAAAATTTTAAAAAAATGTTCTAGATTTCAAATTTTTGTTCACGTACTCAAAAAATGTTTGTTCTTTAAAATTTGTTCGGGATTTTCAAAATTGTTCTCCGTTTCAAAATTTGTTCTCAAATTCAAAAAATGTTCGTGCATTAGGAAATTGTTCACAAATTCTGAAAAGGTTCACATTTTCAAAAAATGTTTTGGGAAATGCAAAATTTGTTCGCGATATCATAAATTGTTCCCTTTTGTCAAAACAAAATCGTACGTTAAAAAATTTAACTAAAATTTGAAAAATGGTAAAGGATTTTTTTTCAAACAATGTTAACTCTTATATTTTTGTTAGTTCTTCTAGTTTTTCGCTGTACATTGGCCCACTAAGCTCTTCCATCGTAGTGGCTAGAACCAAGCGAGCACAAGTAGGCAGTCCCGAGTTCGATTCCCAGCTATCGCAAGTTCGCGACCTACCTTTTTAGCATCTTTTTTCCACTTGGTTTTTGTAGCGCACTGCAATGGGCCGGCCCAATCGATGCACCACGAGCGATGTGCCTGTGCGAAAGCGTGGCAATTTGACGCAAAATGCGTCAAATAGGAACTCCCGTATATGGCAATGTTATCTAGGTCCTGGGTTGGCTATCCGTTGCTGGTTTTGCTTCAGCGAGGTTTAAGAAATGGTCGAGCCCCGTTCATCTCGGGAAAATTGTGGTTGATCCAAATGAGTGTGACAATTTACCAGAATGCTTATTTCCTTTTTTCCACTTGGTTTTTGTAGCGCACTGCAATGGGCCGGCCCAATCGATGCACCACGAGCGATGTGCCTGTGCAAAAGCATGGTAATTTGACGCAAAATGCGTCAAATAGGAACTCCTGTATATGGCAATGTTATCTAGGTCCTGGGTTGGCTATCCGTTGCTGGTTTTGCTTCAGCGAGGTTTAAGAAATGGTCGAGCCCCGTTCATCTCGGGAAAATTGTGGTTGATCCAAATGAGTGTGACAATTTACCAGAATGCTTATTTCAATGTTGTCTTCAAGATTTATTTTCTTAGATTTTTCTTGGTAATTTTAGTTTGGGGCCAAATGTGAGCCAAAATTGTAGTTCAAAAAGAAAATTCGAAGTTTCAGTCAATTTGTTGAGCTGAACGAGTTGAAGATTTCCCAAAATATATAATACAAACTGGCCAATTTACTACATTTTATTTATAAAAAATTGAGGCACTTTAATTTTGAGCTAAAAATTGGACATAGTTTAGTGGTACTTTAGACAGCATTCCGGACATTTTCCAATTTTTTGGTAGAAATGTTCTTTGTGTCATTCAAGAATATTTATTGAATTCAGGAAAAAATAAAATATGTGAAGATTTAAAAAATATGTATTTTATTTTTGAAATTTATGTATATTTTAAAATTTAGTGAATATTTTTAGAGTATGTATACATTTTTTAAAATTTGTGAAACTTTTTTTGAAAATCATGAACATTGTTTGAAATCCATGAATATTTCCAAAATTCATAGTTTTTAATTCACAATATTGTTTGAAATCCATGAACATCTTTTGATTTATTGAAAAAATTTAAATAAAAATTATGATAGCTGTTTTTTCCTAAGCTAGTAGGCAGTGACCGACCCCTTGTCGATTTGAGGAGGCAATGACAAGGACGATGCAAGATACCAATCTAGATCTTCAAAATATAATGTACACGTTAAAATACGCCCGTTTGTGTGTGTGGTCAGCCGGGGAAGCTTCGAGCAATTGTCTCTGGTTAAATAGCCAATGCAAAGTACTCCCTCCGTCCCATAATGTAAGACATTTTTCAAGCTAATATAGCTTGAAAAAACGTCTTACATTGTGGGATGGAGGGAGTACTATATAAAATGCATGGAGAGGAGACAACATATGGATAAGAAGCCACGAGGAAGAGATGACATGTTCCTAGTTTGCTACTCTGCTAATACTGCAAAAGATTATAATGTATGGAAACAAAGAATCATTTTGTTGAGCCAATCTTGTCTGTATTTGAACTGAATACTACACTAATTGATCCTAAATGAAAATACTACACTAACATAAGCAAGTAGGCGAGGTGATACCGTCACACATTTCCGCCAAATTAATACTGTTTCAACAACTACAGTTCTATATGAACTGAATACTGCAAAAGATTATAATGTATGGAAACAAAGAATCATTTTGTTGAGCCAATCTTGTCTGTATTTGAACTGAATACTACACTAATTGATCCTAAATGAAAATACTACACTAACATAAGCAAGTAGGCGAGGTGATACCGTCACACATTTCCGCCAAATTAATACTGTTTCAACAACTACAGTTCTATATCCTGTTATTTTAGCTGTTTCTTATTCTTTCTTGGTTACGGCCTTCTTTGGATTGGAGGATTTTCACAGGATTTTCATGGGATATCAATCCTCAGGATTGTTTCATATGAAAAGCATTTGGATCAAAGGATTGGGCCATTAAAATTCCTCAGGATTGGGTCTTCAAGGTGCTGATTCCAAAGGAATTTACACATGAGGTCCGACCTCTGGAAAAAATCCACAGGATTGGCTATGTCATGGCAATCAAATCTTCCATTTTTCCTATTCCTTTGTTTTGCAAATCCTGTGATCCAAAGAAGCCCTACTAGGTTGGTTGGCCCCTTGGCCTGTTGTAAAGATCTTAGTCACTGCTTCAGATAGTTTAATTAGTCAGGCAGTATTTTATTACTGAGATTCCTAGAGTACCAATGAACTCTTGCTCGGGCAACATAGCACAGTGTTTTTTTACCGTGCTGTGAACTAGAGCAAAGACACACCCCTGATGCTAACAGGGAAGTAATGCCGCCAGAGTGACACAATTGGCATATACGCAGCGACGATTTCTCCAAGAACGCGTGTTCACGATTGTGCCCGCTCTGTTTTCATCATGTTTCGGACCGCGTCTCAATTGCATCTAGATGTGGTTGACCTTCTGCATCCAGTAGTTCTTTTTTTCCGGGAAAACATCCGATCTATTCGCATCCACGTAGTTGTCGCAATCGCTTCAAGTAGTGGAAAGAACAAAAAAAATATGTGGAAAGTCATTGAGCTTTTTTTTTAGAAAGGGGAAAGTCCTTGAGCTGTTGAACAGAATCCATTAGGGTTGTGTAGGTATATAATGTACGTGTCCCTGGCTATAAACGTTTTGCACGCCGGAAATCTAGAATGCCGTAAACTACATGATTGCATCCGCGGACGAGCACGCCCACCACACATCCAAATTTTGCAAGTGAGCAACCTTCGGGTGTCCTTCAGCTGTACTGTCTAATAATACCAACGAACCGAAAACAGTGCTGGTTAACTATATACTAGAAGAACGCCCGTGCGTTGCAACGGGGCCACATTAACTTTAAGAGTTCAATATTACGACATTGGCGACTTTTTTTACCATCAAATCTTCACACACACACAGAACCACACTCTCCCTCCCTCTTCCTCACTCTATCCCCGTCTCCCTCTCGCTCTAACACACACATATCCATCTTATTGGGTACGGGACCATAATCCATCTATTTCACACATACACGCTAGTGCATAACAATATGGATTATGTGTATTATATTTGCCACCAGAATTGAGGGAATTAATTTCATGTAAATCGACCAGCCACAACTCCAAGAATACGCGGAAGAGGTGGTTCGGGTCGGCGTCGGCGCCGTCCAGCGCGGGCCACGGGCCCGCTTCCAAGTGCACGTGCAATGCACGACTTCACAAATATTATAATCAGATATGAGAAATCACATGCATAGAAAAGACATTCTGATAGCAATCCAAATACCATACTCAATTGAATACCTAACCTGGACAATACTCTTATTTCTATGCGCCAGAAAAAAATGGAATAGCAAAGCTAAGTATGCCTACATACGCTCAGATTATATATAAGAATCTTGGGTGAACAATTGCAACAAAGCACTAAGCAGCGATAAATTTAAATAAAAAATCCATTAACTATGCAGGCAGCAGGCTTGTTACAACATAGAGAGATAGAAAAATGTCACCTCCAGTAATATAGCGCAAAGGAGTGGAACGAAGCATGAATGAGCGGTTGCTTGTTCTTCTCCATGTACATGGATCAGCAGTAGAGGCCAAGTATATAAGTACTTGACCGAACTCCACTCTTCGTGTACGGAGAGCCATGTCACATTCTCGCCGCTGCAGCATGGGAGGACGGCTGGTTCACGTGACCCTCCAGCTGGGGGATCCATGGTGGCTGACCGTCGAGCTCGAGGCAGAGAAGTTGAGGGCAGTAGTGGCGAGATCCATGCCAGCCAATCGGGCGAAGAGGAGGTCGTCGGGGAGGGACACATCGGCAAGATCCGGTCACCACGCGACCTGAAGAGCAACAGTGATCTCCACAAGCTGTAGGCCAACGGCTTGCTCCATCCCCTGCGATGGGGTGACCATGGCGGTGGCCACAGCTCCTCATGCTCGCCTCGATCTCGGCGACACACCCTGAGTGTAGGAGGCAGCAACGACCTCGACGAAATCATGGCCTCCATCCCGGAACGCAATCATGTCGCTCTAAATAAATGGATTCAATCATGTGACTCTAATTACTTCGGATTGTTATGTGCACACTAAGCGGGGTGCAGTTAGGAAAGAAAATATTTTCTAATTAAAGTGATTGAGTGATTTAAGGTAAGGTTAATTAATTTAGATTTGATTTTTAGTGATTGTTAGTAAAGTATGATGCGTCTTTAAAATCTTTTATTTGTTTTCTTAAAATCTATTATTTGTTTTCTAAAGAAATTTGCAATAATGGAAGGTATCGGTTGATTTGGATAAGTTACTAAATTTAGATCCGTGATTGCGTGCACGTTTGGAAAGTGCTGATTTGCAAGGAAAGAGCTGAGGGGTAAATAAACCGGTGAATAAGAAACCAACATCGAAAAAAATCTACGACGGTTAACCTACGGAAAAAAACCGGACGAAAGTGGTGGGACGAAAAAAAATCTGGAAGCGAGACTACCAACTGCTCCATTAGGAGTAGAGATAGATTATAGAACGAGCTTGCAAATCGGTTGGTTAGAAAGGAAAAAAATACTACTAGTTTGTAGTGGATCTTACTATCCTTGATTGTGCGATCCCTTTGTCACGCATAGGTCTCAATCATTTGCTTCGTGCTAATCGAATAGATAGCTTAGGTGAGATACCAACTACAGTGTCATCGAAGTATTAACTAAATAGCAGATACGCACGCCAGCATAGACTGAATGCACGATCGTTGGCAGTGGTTACGTTCCAGCGGAATGGAGCTGTGATGCGAATCGATCCGAACACCCATTTGGTATTTGGATGCATCCAACATACTACGAGATCAGGATGAAGACAGTACGGGGCCATGCGGATCAAAAAAGTGCATGGCAAGGTGGTTCAGCGCAGGTGACCCCAGCAAAATGAAAAGCGCAGTGCAAGTGTTGCAACATGCATCAAAGCAGCATTGTTTTTTAGGTGTGCATGAATGATCAATCCAGCATCATGCATCCAATCCAATCCAATCCAATCGTCCTTGCTGTGGTTGCAACCGGTCTGTGATAATTGCTTGACGGAATACAAGGACGGCACCCAGGCTGGAAAGCCGGCCAGCAAATGGGGTAGCCACCTTGAGAGAGGGCCAGAGGGGACCGGGGCCGGGGCCGGATGCAGCGCGACAGATATGGCGTTTTCTTCAGTGGAAAGAAAAACCACGTGTTTATTTCACTCTCTCGTAGTACCATGGCCTCCATCATGCGTTCAGGTTGCAGGTAGATGACAAGCTTGTGTGGCTCTTTGATAGAGTTAGGGCATCTCGGACGCCGACCTCCGTCCGCCGACAGGGGAGGCCAGTACATGGACACAGATGCGCAGCCGGCCATTTAATCATGCCCGCATACAATTTGGAGCGGATTTACACAGACCAGATGAAGTTCATGCAAATAAGTATGATGCAGACGTAAATTAACCGTAACGGTAGAACAATCGGCAATTTTATATACAAGTATG
>NC_057807.1:587565787-587596356 GCF_018294505.1 Triticum aestivum | reverse complement strand
TCCAATACGAGCTCTTCGAAATGAAGGAGCCATAATAAAATTAAAAGGATCATGTCATCCAATGCTAGAAATAAGCAGCATGCTTGTAACTAATGTTGTGGCTGGGAAGCTTCCAAGATTCCAATGAAGGTTGTAGACTTCTAAAGATCTTTCCATTTCTTTGGATCAAAATATTCCAACATCAAAGAATGAGGATATCCATGCCAAGGGGTTTAGGAGCTTTTCATGGGTGACAACTGAGTAGGGAATCACTGTAAACAAAAATGACCCTTTTTTCAGAGTTAATTGAGTTCCACCATTCCCGATCAAAATCACGATCCCATATAAAATGGGAATTGGCTCCTCTAACTTCGCTCCTATGAAGTTAGGAAAACAGTACCCTAACTTAGTCTGTGAACCATCAGATGGGAAATAGATGGCCAACATTCTACACTGTTCATATGGGGTTATAGCATGCTGTTTGGACGGGCACTGTAGCTAAAATCACTGTTTGTTACCTGTAGCAATTGACACTGTTTAAGAACTATAGCGATAGATCTCAGCCATTTATTGTAGATCCAACAGATGAAATGTGGCTAAGTTAGGCTCCTAACTTCACAGTAGCTAAGTTAGAGGAGCCGGTTCCTATAAAATGGTGGGTCGTCTCCTTGGTGGCTTGGTTACAGAGAGTACAAGTGTAGTCATTCATGAAAAATCGTTTCCTTTTGAGCATAGCTCTAATATTTATTCGGAGCGCTCTCCTCCCGAGCACCGTTGGCCACTCCGGCCGCGGCGGCCACTAGCCCTAGTAGGCGCCCGTGCCGGACCATGCTCCGCTCCGCGGCATGGGTCCGCCGCGCTCTGCGGCTAGCGATAGCCCCAAGGCGTCCTCCCCTAGATCCAACGGTTCGATGGCGGCGCCGGATCTGCGCCGGTCTTGCTGTGACACCCCCCCCAAGATCCAGCGCCCATACCCCGGCTTCTGCTTCGCGACGAAGGATCTGGCTGCCCCCCATCCCCCAAGCCGGCGTCCCATCCACTTTGCCTCTTCCGGACCGGCCTCGGCTTAAATCGATTGTAGTTGGGCCTTCATCAGACATCAATGCTCCCTCCCAGGATTTGGGCGAGGGATGGATGGCGGTCTCTTCCCGAAAAGCCGGCGAGCAAGCCTGGATCTTCAGGGCAATAGAGAGCGGCGGCTAGGACCTCGCTCGGGCCGGCGCCGCGCCTTGAACGCGGATCCCGGCCGCGCTGCCTTCTTAAGCCGTTTCAAGGGGAAATGCTTCCGTTGCCTTAGGGGGTGTTTGTTTCCAGGGACTTTTTGGTGTAGGGACTAGAAAAAGTCCCTAGCAAACCAAACAGGGTGGGACTTTTTTGGGACTTTTTGCTAAAAGTCCTTAGAAGCACCTCCTTGAGAGTCTTTTTCAAAAAGTCCCAGGGACTAGAAAAAGTCCTAGGACTAGAGAAACAAACACCACCTTAGTAAGTTCCATCGTCGGAAAGACTGCCGTGATCCCCTCTGCTGCATCATCTGCGAGCGCCCCAGCCACTTTGGCAGGGAGTGCCCGCAGAACCCGAAGAACGGCGTTGGCGGCCGTGCAGCGGATAGGATAGGCCCCCTCCACCATAGAGAGCCAGTGCACCAGCGCATCCGCTTCCCCTCGACGCCAGCTGCTCTGTCCCCGCCCCCTCCGCCAATGGAGCGCCGGATCCACCCCCACGTCGACCCGTTGCGCCATCCGAGGAAAAGCTGCAAGGTGGTGGTCGCTACCCCGGCCCTGGAGCAGCAAGTGGCTCCGTTGCGCCGTCAGGCGGTCACGCTCACTGTCGCGGGGCAGGGCCCCCGTGCGGTCGTCGAGTGCCATGGCGGTGGGTTGCCAGATGGAGGCGCAGCTGCGCATCCCGCCGCACCAGCTGCGGATCACGCGCCACCACCCGGAAGATTTCTTCATCGTGTTTGACCTGCCCCTGCATCGTGACGACATCATCAAGCGCGGCTCCCTCACCGTCAACGGTTGCAAGTTCCACATCAGGCCCTGGCACGAGAACGACCATGCCGTCATCCAGAAGTTCTTCCTCCACGTCCGTGTCGTCATCGAGGACATGCCGCATCATTTCTGGTCGGCTGAGGGGGCCGAGGAGGTGCTTGGCTGCCGGGTCGATTGCCTCGACCCCCGAACCCTAGAGCGCGGCCATACCAAGACCTTTGCCTGCTGGGTCTGGGTGTGGGACACCGCCCCAATCCCAACGAAGCACACATTCTGGGTGCTTGACTGTGGGGCTGGCCGTGCGGAGCAGATGCATGGCTACTCCCCCCCGGACCGCATCGTTGCTCCGCCACCCGACGCTCCGCGCCACGACCTCCTCATCCACATCGACCTGGTGGAGGACTGGACTCCGTACGAGCTGCGCTCGCCTTCATCGGGCCAGAGTGGCATCCCCTCCTCCGACACCGACGACGACGACAGGCCCATGCCTAGGCTCTACCCCGCCACCTGGTCCAAGGGCGTCGAGGACGGCTAGCGCGAGCCCAAGCAGCGTCGTCAGGTGGCTGTGGTGGCTGACTCGGGTTGCCGGGGCCTCCCCCGAGGCGACCGGCGTGATGAAGACGGCGATGACTGGGGCGAGCGTAGGTCATGGAAGGACATCTTGCTCGGCAGAGGCCGCGCGAGCAGGGCTAAGGCTGGCAAGGAGCTGACGCGCCGGGACGGCTCTTCCTCCCGGCGGCGCAGCCGCTCCCCTCCCGGGCAGCATCGCACTGAAGACACGAGGGGCCGTCACACGTCCGCCCGGCGCGCGGGGGCTGCTGCGGAGGTGTAGCCCGGCCTGCTAGCTGCTCCACGGCCGCTGACGGCGGCCACACCCCGGTCGGCTGACGCCGTTGCTGAAGACCCGATCGCTGGCTTCTTCAACAACGAGGTCAACGTTGTCCCCCCGCCAAAAGGAGTTGACTGCATGCTCGCTGAGCTGGACGCCCAGTTGGCTGCGGCGGTGGAGGCCCCCTTTTGCTTTGACATGCAGCCGCGGGTACAGGATGGCCCGCTACTAAGCGGGCCGCCAGACGCCTTCGGCCCAACACTCGCTGGGCCGCCTGCGATCGTGGGCCTGCAGCGCCAGCAAGCCCCATGTCGGCCCATGGAGATGGCGGTGCAGCTTGGAGCCGTCACGCAGCAGGTTCAGCAGCTTCAGTTGGTGCCCGAGGCGTCGGCTCTGCTGCCGTCGCCAGGGCCTGCCGTCGCCGGTGTGCCTTCCAGCCTCTTCTAGCAGGTCCAGCCTCCCATCCTCACGGCGGCCCCCCTCCCCTCCCGGCGCGCAGAGCCTCAGCACCCCCTGTTGGGGAACGTTGCAGAAAATTAAAATTTTTCTTACGGTTTCACCAAGATCCATCTATGAGTTCATCTAAGCAACGAGTCAAGGGAGTGAGTTTGCCTCTACATACCACTTGTAGATCGCGTACGGAAGCGTTCGAGGGAGCGGTGATGATGGAGTCGTACTCGACGTGATTCAGATCACCGATGACCAAGTGCTGAACGGACAGCACCTCCGCGTTCAACACACGTACGGTACGGGCGACGTCTCCTCCGTCTTGATCCAGCAAGGAGGAAGGAGAGGTTGAGGAAGACAGCTCCACCGGCAGCACGACGGCGTGGTGTTGGTGGAGAAGCAGCACTCCTGCAGGGCTTCGCCAAGCTCGTGACGGAGAAGGAGAGGTGTTGGGGAACGTTGCAAAAAATTAAAATTTTTCCTACGGTTTCACCAAGATCCATCTATGAGTTCATCTAAGCAACGAGTCAAGGGAGAGAGTTTGCATCTACATACCACTTGTAGATCACGAGCGGAAGCTTGCCAAGGAGATGGTGATGATGGAGTCGTACTCGAACGTGATTCAGATCACCGATGTCCTAGTGCTGAACAGACAGCACCTCCGCGTTCAACACACGTACGGGACGGGAGACGTCTCCTCCGTCTTGATCCATCAAGGAGGAAGGAGAGGTTGAGGAAGGCAGCTCCAAGGGCAGCACGACGGCGTGGTGCAGTTGGTGCAGCAGTATTCCGAGAGAGCTTCGCCGAGCACGTACGGAGGAGGAGAGGTGTTGGGGAGGGGCGGGGCTGCGCCTTGAGTTGTGGTCTCCAGCAGCCCTCCCCTCACCTCTCTATATATAGGAGAAGGGGCAAGGGGGGGGCGGCCCTCTAGGGAAACCCTAGGGGGGGGGCGCGGCGGCCAAGGGGTGGGGGGCTTGCCCCCCAAGCAAGGGGGGTGCGCCCCCTTTAGGGTTTCCCCCCCAACCCTAGGCGCATGGGCCCAAGGGGGGGGCAAGCCCACTAGGGGCTGGATGCTATCCCCACGCAGCCCAAGTGGCCCCCCGGGAGGGGTGGCCCCTCCCGGTGGACCCCCGGAACCCTTCCGGTGGTCCCGTTACAATACCGGTATAACCCCGAAACTTTCCGGTGCCCGTTTAACAACTTCCCATATATAAAACTTTACCTCCGGACCATTCCGGAACTCCTCGTGACGTCCGGGATCTCATCCGGGACTCCGAACAACATTCGATAGTCACATACTAGTCTTCCTAACAACCCTAGCGTCACCGAACCTTAAGTGTGTAGACCCTACAGGCTCGGGAGACATGCAGACATGACCGAGACCACTCTCGGGCAATAACCAACAGCGGGATCTGGATACCCATGTTGGCTCCCAAATGCTCCTCGATGATTTCATCGGTTGAACCACGATGTCGAGGATTCGATCAAACCCTGTATACAATTCCCTTTGTCAGTCGGTACGTTACTTGCCCGAGACTCGATCGTCGGTATCCCAATACCTTGTTCAGTCTCGTTACCGGCAAGTCACTTTACTCGTACCGTAATGCATGATCCCGTGGCCAACACATTGGTCACCTTGAGCTCATTATGATGATGCATTACCGAGTGGGCCCAGAGATACCTCTCCGTCATACGAAGTGACAAATCCCAGTCTCGATCCGCATAAAACAATAGATACTTTCGGAGATACCTGTAGTGCACCTTTATAGTCACCCAGTTACGTTGTGACGTTTGATACACCCAAAGCACCCCTACGGTATCCAGGAGTTACACGCTCTCATGGTCAAAGGAAGAGATACTTGACATTGGCAAAGCTCTAGCAAACGAACTATACGATCTTTGTGCTATGCTTAGGATTGGGTCTTGTCCATCACATCATTCTCCTAATGATGTGATCCCGTTATCAACGACATCCAATGTCCATAGCCAGGAAACCATGACTATATGTTGATCACAACGAGCTAGTCAACTAGAGGCTCACTAGGGACATATTGTGGTCTTTGTATTCACACGTGTATTATGATTTCCGGATAATACAGTTATAGCATGAATAAAAGACAATTATCATGAACAATGAAATATAATAATACTTTTATTATTGCCTCTAGGGCATATTTCCAACAGTCTCCCACTTGCACTAGAGTCACTAATCTAGTTACATTGTGATGAATCGAACACCCATAGAGTTTTGGTGTTGATCATGTTTAGCTCGCGAGAGAGGTTTAGTTAACGGATCAGCGACATTCAGATCCGTATGTACTTTGCAAATTTCTATGTCTCCATCTTGAACATTTTCACGGATGGAGTTGAAACGACGCTTGATGTGCCTGGTCTTCTTGTGAAACCTGGGCTCCTTAGCAAGGGCAATAGCTCCAGTGTTGTCACAGAAGAGTTTGATTGGCCCCGACGCATTGGGTATGACTCCTAGGTCGGTGATGAACTCCTTCACCCAAATAGCTTCATGCGCTGCCTCCGAGGCTGCCATGTACTCCGCTTCACATGTAGATCCCGCCACGACGCTCTGCTTGCAGCTGCACCAGCTTACTGCTCCACCATTCAACATATACACGTATCCGGTTTGTGACTTAGAGTCATCCAGATCTGTGTCGAAGCTAGCGTCGACGTAACCCTTTACGACGAGCTCTTCGTCACTTCCATAAATGAGAAACATGTCCTTTGTCCTTTTCAGGTACTTCAGGATATTCTTGACCACTGTCCAGTGTTCCTTGCCGGGATTACTCTGGTATCTTGCTACCAAACTTACGGCAAGGTTTACATCAGGTCTGGTACACAGCATGGCATACATAATAGATCCTATGGCTGAAACATAGGGGATGACACTCATCTCTTCTTTATCTTTTGCCGTGGTCGGTGACTGAGCTGAGCTCAATCTCACACCTTGTAACATAGGCAAGAACCCTTTCTTGGACTCATCCATTTTGAACTTCTTCAAAATCTTATCAAGGTATGTGCTTTGTGAAAGACCTATGAGGCGTCTCGATCTATCTCTATAGATCTTGATGCCTAATATATAAGCAGCTTCTCCAAGGTCCTTCATTGAAAAACATTTGTTCAAGTAGGCCTTAATGCTGTCCAGAAATTCTATATTATTTCCCATCAAGAGTATGTCATCCACATATAATATGAGAAATGCTACAGAGCTCCCACTCACTTTCTTGTAAACGCAGGCTTCTCCGTAAGTCTGCATAAACCCAAACGCTTTGATCATCTCATCAAAGCGAATATTCCAACTCCGAGATGCTTGCACCAGCCCATAAATGGATCGCTGGAGCTTGCATACTTTGTTAGCGTTCTTAGGATCGACAAAACCTTCTGGCTGCATCATATACAGCTCTTCCTTAAGATGCCCGTTAAGGAATGCTGTTTTGACGTCCATCTGCCATATCTCATAATCATAGTATGCGGCAATTGCTAACATGATTCGGACGGACTTAAGCTTCACTGCGGGAGAGAATGTCTCGTCGTAGTCAATCCCTTGAACTTGTCGATAACCCTTAGCGACAAGTCGAGCTTTATAGATGGTAACATTTCCATCCGCGTCCGTCTTCTTCTTAAAGATCCATTTGTTTTCTATGGCTCGCCGATCATCGGGCAAGTCAGTCAAAGTCCATACTTTGTTTTCATACATGGATTCTATCTCGGATTTCATGGCTTCTAGCCATTTGTAGGAATCTGGGCCCGCCATCGCTTCTTCATAGTTCGAAGGTTCACCGTTGTCTAACAACATGATTTCCAGGACAGGGTTGCCGTACCACTCTGGTGCGAAACGTGTCCTTGTGGACCTACGAAGTTCAGTAGCAACTTGATCAGAAGCACCTTGATCATCATCATTGGTTCCCTCTTCAGTTGGTGTGGGCATCACAGGAACATTTTCCTGAGCTGCACCACTTTCCCGTTCGAGAGGTAGTACCTCATCGAGTTCTACTTTTCTCCCACTTATTTCTTTCGAGAGAAACTCTTTTTCCAGAAAGCATCCGTTCTTGGCAACAAAGATCTTGCCCTCGGATCTTAAGTAGAAGGTATACCCTACAGTTTCCTTAGGGTATCCTATGAAGACGCATTTTTCCGACTTGGGTTGGAGCTTTTCAGGTTGAAGTTTCTTGACATAAGCATCGCATCCCCAAACTTTTAGAAACGACAGCTTATGTTTCTTCCCAAACCATAATTCATACGGTGTCGTCTCAACGGATTTAGACGGTGCCCTATTTAAAGTGAATGTAGTTGTCTCTAGAGCGTATCCCCAAAATGATAGCGGTAAATCGGTAAGAGACATCATAGACCGCACCATATCCAATAGAGTGTGATTACGACGTTCGGACACACCGTTTCGCTGACGTGTTCCAGGCGGCGTGAGTTGTGAAACGATTCCACATTTCCTTAAGTGTGTGCCAAATTCGTGACTTAAATATTCTCCTCCACGATCTGATCGTAGGAACTTTATTTTTCGGTCACGTTGATTCTCCACCTCATTCTGAAATTCCTTGAATTTTCAAAGGTCTCAGACTTGTGTTTCATTAAGCAGACATACCCATATCTACTTAAGTCATCAGTGAGAGTGAGAACATAACAATATCCTCCGCGAGCCTCAACGCTCATTGGACCGCACACATCGGTATGTATGATTTCCAACAAGTTGGTTGCTCGCTCCATTGTTCCGGAGAACGGAGTCTTGGTCATTTTGCCCATGAGGCATGGTTCGCATGTGTCAAATGATTCATAATCAAGAGACTCCAAAAGTCCATCAGCATGGAGCTTCTTCATGCGCTTGACACCAATGTGACCAAGGCGGCAGTGCCACAAGTATGTGGGACTATCGTTATCAACTTTACATCTTTTGGCATCTACACTATGAACATGTGTAATATTACGCTCGAGATTCATTAAGAATAAACCATTGACCATTGGAGCATGACCATAAAACATATCTCTCATATAAATCGAACAACCATTATTCTCGGACTTAAATGAGTAGCCATCTCGTATTAAACGAGATCCAGATACAATGTTCATGCTCAAACTTGGCACTAAATAACAATTATTAAGGTTCAAAACTAATCCCGTAGGTAAATGTAGAGGCAGCGTGCCGACGGCGATCACATCGACTCTGGAACCATTCCCGACGCGCATCGTCACCTCGTCCTTCCCCAGCCTCCGTTTATTCCGCAGCTCCTGCTGTGAGTTACAAATATGAGCAACGGCACCGGTATCAAATACCCAGGAGTTACTACGAGTATTGGTAAGGTACACATCAATTACATGTATATCAAATATACCTTTGGTGTTGCCGGCCTTCTTATCCGCTAAGTATTTGGGGCAGTTCCGCTTCCAGTGACCCTTCCCCTTGCAATAAAAGCACTCAGTCTCAGGCTTGGGTCCATTCTTTGACTTCTTCCCGGTAACTGGCTTACCAGGCGCGGCAACCTCCTTGCCTTCCTTCTTGAAGTTCTTCTTACCCTTGCCCTTCTTGAACTTAGTGGTCTTATTGACCATCAACACTTGATGTTCTTTCTTGATTTCAGCCTCTGTACTTCAGCATAGAAAATACTTCAGGAATGGTCTTTACCATCCCCTGCATATTGTAGTTCATCACAAAGCTCTTGTAGCTTGGTGAGAGCGACTGGAGGATTCTGTCAATGACCGCCTCATCTGGGAGGTTAATATTTAGCTGGGTCATACGGTTGTGCAACCCAGACATCTTCAGGATGTGTTCACTGACAACTGTAGAACTTGTCGGAGACATCATATCTCTCGACCCGGGCATGAGCTTGGAAAACTAGTTTCAGCTCTTCGAACATCTCATATGCTCCGTGATGCTCAAAACGCTTTTGGAGCCCCGGTTCTAAGCTGTAAAGCATGCCGCACTGAACGAGGGAGTAATCATCAGCACGAGACTGCCAAGCATTCATAATGTCTTGGTTCTCTGGGACGGGAGCGTCACCTAGCGGTCCTTCTAGGACATATTGTTTCCTGGCAGCTATGAGGATGATCCTCAGATTCCGGACCCAGTCCGTATAGTTGCTGCCATCATCTTTCAGCTTGGTTTTCTCTAGGAACGCGTTGAAGTTCATGTTGACATGAGCGTTGGCCATTTGATCTACAAGACATATTTGCAAAGGTTTTAGACTAAGTTCATGATAATTAAGTTCTAATCAAATTATGAATTCCCACTTAGATTAGACATCCCTCTAGTCATCTAAGTGTTACACGATCCGAGTCGACTAGGCCGTGTCCGATCATCACGTGAGATGGACTAGTCATCGTCGGTGAACATTCTCATGTTGATCGTATCTTCCATACGACTCGTGTTCGACCTTTTGGTCTCCGTGTTCCGAGGCCATGTCTGCACATGCTAGGCTCGTCAAGTTAACCCTAAGTGTTTTCGCTGTGTAAAACTGTCTTACACCCGTTGTATGTGAACGTAAGAATCCATCACACCCGATCATCACGTGGTGCTTAGAAGCGACGAACTGTAGCAACGGTGCACAGTTAGGGGAGAACACTTCTTGAAATTTTGTAAGGGATCATCTTATTTACTACCGTCGTCCTAAGTAAACAAGATGCATAAACATAATAAACATCACATGCAATTATATAGTTGTGACAAGATATGGCCAATATCATATAGCTCCATTGATCTCCATCTTCGGGGCTCCATGATCATCTTGTCACCGGCTTGACACCATGATCTCCATCATCATGATCTCCATCATCGTGTCTTCATGAAGTTGTCACGCCAACGACTACTTCTACTTCTATGACTAACGCATTTAGCAATGAAGTAAAGTAAGTTACATGGCGTTCTTCAATGACACGCAGGTCATACAAAATAAAGACAACTCCTATGGCTCCTGCCGGTTGTCATACTCATCGACATGCAAGTCGTGAATCCTATTACAAAGAACATGATCTCATACATCACAATTCATCATTCATCACAACTTCTGGCCATATCACATCACTTGATCAATCGCTGCAAAAACAAGTTAGACGTCCTCTAATTGTTGTTGCATCTTTTACGTGGCTGCAATTGGGTTCTAGCAAGAACGTTTTCTTACCTACGAATAACCACAACGTGATTTTGTCAACTTCTATTTACCCTTCATAAGGGCCCTTTTCATCGAATCCGCTCCAACTAAAGTGGGAGAGACAGACACCCGCCAGCCACCTTATGCAACTAGTGCATGTTAGTCGGTGGAACCGGTCTCACGTAAGCGTACGTGTAAGGTTGGTCCGGGCCGCTTCATCCCACAATACTGCCGAAGCAAGAAAAGAATAGTAGAGGCAAGTAAGATGACAAGATCCATGCCCACAACAAAATTGTGTTCTACTCGTGCAAAGAGAATAGACCTAGCTCATGATGCCACTGTTGGGGAACGTTGCAGAAAATTAAAATTTTTCCTACGGTTTCACCAAGATCCATCTATGAGTTCATCTAAGCAACGAGTCAAGGGAGAGAGTTTGCTTCTACATACCACTTGTAGATCACGAGCGGAAGCTTGCCAAGGAGATGGTGATGATGGAGTCGTACTCGAACGTGATTCGGATCACCGATGTCCTAGTGCTGAACAGACGGCACCTCCGCGTTCAACACACGTACGGGACGGGAGACGTCTCCTCCGTCTTGATCCAGCAAGGAGGAAGGAGAGGTTGAGGAAGGCAGCTCCAAGGGCAGCACGACGGCGTGGTGCAGTTGGTGCAGCAGTATTCCGATAGAGCTTCGCCGAGCACGTACGGAGGAGGAGAGGTGTTGGGGAGGGGAGGGGCTGCGCCTTGAGTTGTGGTCTCCAGCAGCCCTCCCCTCACCCCTCTATATATAGGAGAAGGGGCAAGGGGGGGCGGCCCTCTAGGGAAACCCTAGGGGGGGCGGCGGCCAAGGGGTGGGGGGCTTGCCCCCCAAGCAAGGGGGGTGCACCCCCTTTAGGGTTTCCCCCCCAACCCTAGGCGCATGGGCCCAAGGGGGGGGGCGCCAAGCCCACTAGGGGCTGGATGCTATCCCCACGCAGCCCAAGTGGCCCCCCGGGAGGGGTGGCCCCTCCCGGTGGACCCCCGGAACCCTTCCCGTGGTCCCGGTACAATACCTGTAGTGCACCTTTATAGTCACCCAGTTACGTTGTGACGTTTGATACACCCAAAGCACCCCTACGGTATCCAGGAGTTACACGCTCTCATGGTCAAAGGAAGAGATACTTGACATTGGCAAAGCTCTAGCAAACGAACTATACGATCTTTATGCTATGCTTAGGATTGGGTCTTGTCCATCACATCATTCTCCTAATGATGTGATCCCGTTATCAACGACATCCAATGTCCATAGCCAGGAAACCATGACTATCTGTTGATCACAACGAGCTAGTCAACTAGAGGCTCACTAGGGACATATTGTGGTCTTTGTATTCGCACATGTATTATGATTTCCGGATAATACAGTTATAGCATGAATAAAAGACAATTATCATGAACAATGAAATATAATAATACTTTTATTATTGCCTCTAGGGCATATTTCCAACAGGGAGGGGCTGCGCCTTGGCTTGGGTGTGCAGCCCTCCCCTCACCCCTCTATTTATAGGGGAAGGGGCAAGGGGGGCCGGCCCCTCTAGATGGGATCTAGAGGGGGGGCGGCGGCCAGGGAGGGGGGACTTGCCCCCCAAGCAAAGGGGGGCGCCCCCTCTAGGGTTCCCCCCAACCCTAGGCGCATGGGCCCAAGGGGGGCGCCCAGCCCTCCAGGGGCTGGCTCCTGCCCCACGCAGCCCATGTGGCCCCCCGGGAGGGGTGGCCCCTCCCGGTGGACCCCCGGAACCCTTCCGGTGGCCCCGGTACAATACCGATATGCCCCCGAAACTTTCCGGTGTCCGTTTTGACAACTTCCCATATATAAATCTTTACCTCCGGACCCTTCCGGAACTCCTCGTGACGTCCGAGATCTCATCCAGGACTCCAAACAACATTCGGTAATCACATACAAGTCTTCCTAATAACCCTAGCGTCACCGAACCTTAAGTGTGTAGACCCTACGGGTTCGGGAGACATGCAGACATGACAGAGGCGGCTCTCGGGTCAATAACCAACAGCGGGATCTGGATACCCATGTTGGCTCCCACATGCTCCTCGATGATGTCATCGAATGAACCACGATGTCGAGGATTCAAGCAACCCCGTATACTATTCCCTTTGTCAATCGGTACGTTACATGCCCGAGACTCGATCGTCGGTATCCCAATACCTCGTTCAGTCTCGTTATCGGCAAGTCACTTTACTCGTACCGTAATGCATGATACCGTGACCAAGCACTTGGTCACTTTGAGCTCATTATGATGATGCATTATCGAGTGGGCCCAGAGATACCTCTCCGTCATACGGAGTGACAAATCTCAGTCTCGATCCGTGTCAACCCAACAGACACTTTCGGAGATACCTGTAGTGTACCTTTATAGTCACCCAGTTACGTTGTGACGTTTGGTACACCCAAAGCACTCCTACGGTATCCGGTAGTTACACGGTCTCATGGTCTAAGGAAGAGATACTTGACATTGAAAAAACTCTAGCAAAACGAACTACACGATCTTGTGCTATGCTTAGGATTGGGTCTTGTCCATCACATCATTCTCCTAATGATGTGATCCCGTTGTCAATGACATCCAATGTCCATAGTCAGGAAAACATGACTATCTGTTGACCAACGAGCTAGTCAACTAGAGGCTCACCAGGGACGTATTGTGGTCTATGTATTCACACATGTATTACGATTTCCGGATAATACAATTATAGCATGAATAAAAGACAATTATCATGAACAAGGAAATATAATAATAATGCTTTTATTATTGCCTCTAGGGCATATTTCCAACAGTCTCCCACTTGCACTAGAGTCAATAATCTAGTTACATTGTGATGAATCGAACACCCATAGAGTTCTGGTGTTGATCATGTTTTGCTCGCGAGAGAGGTTTAGTCATCGGATCTGCGACATTCAGATCCGTATGTACTTTGCAAATATCTATGTCTCCATCTTGAACATTTTCACGGATGGAGTTGAAACAACGCTTGATGTGCCTGGTCTTCTTGTGAAACCTGGGCTCCTTGGCAAGGGCAATAGCTCAAGTGTTGTCACAGAAGAGAGTGATCGGCCCCGACGCATTGGGTATGACTCCTAGGTCGGTGATAAACTCCTTCATCCATATTGCTTCATGCGCTGCCTCCGAGGCTGCCATGTACTCCGCTTCACATGTAGATCCCGCCACGACGCTCTGCTTGCAGCTGCACCAGCTTACTGCTCCACCATTCAACATATACACGTATCCGGTTTGTGACTTAGAGTCATCCAGATCTGTGTCGAAGCTAGCGTCGACGTAACCCTTTACGGCGAGCTCTCCGTCACCTCCATAAACGAGAAACATGTCCTTTGTCCTTTTCAGGTACTTCAGGATATTCTTGACCGCTGTCCAGTGTTCCTTGCGGGGATTACTTTGGTATCTTTCTACAAAACTTACGGCAAGGTTTACATCAGGTCTGGTACACAGCATGGCATAGATCCTATGGCTGAAGCATAGGGGATGACACTCATCTCTTCTTTATCTTTTGCCGTGGTCGGGCATTGAGCCGAGCTCAATCTCACACCTTGCAATACAGGCAAGAACCCCTTCTTAGACTGATCCATTTTGAACTTCTTCAAAATCTTATCAAGGTATGTGCTTTGTGAAAGACCTATGAGGCATCTCGATCTATCTCTATAGATCTTGATGCCTAATATATAAGCAGCTTCTCCAAGGTCCTTCATTGAAAAACACTTATTCAAGTAGGCCTTAATGCTGTCCAAGAATTCTATATCATTTCCCATCAAGAGTATGTCATCTACATATAATATGAGAAATGCTATAGAGCTCCCACTCACTTTCTTGTAAACGCAGGCTTCTCCGTAAGTCTGCATAAACCCAAACACTTTGATCATCTCATCAAAGCGAATGTTCCAACTCCGAGATGCTTGCACCAGCCCATAAATGGATCGCTGGAGCTTGCATACTTTGTTAGCGTTCTCAGGATCGACAAAACCTTCCGGCTGCATCATATACAGCTCTTCCTTAAGATAACCGTTAAGGAATGCCGTTTTGACGTCCATCTGCCATATCTCATAATCATAGTATGCGGCAATTGCTAACATGATTCGGACGGACTTAAGCTTCGCTACGGGAGAGAAAGTCTCATCGTAGTCAATCCCTTGAACTTGCCAATAACCCTTAGCGACAAGTCGAGCTTTATAGATGGTGACATTACCATCCGCGTCCGTCTTCTTCTTAAAGATCCATTTATTTTCTATCGCTCGCCGATCATCGGGCAAGTCAGTCAAAGTCCATACTTTGTTTTCATACATGGATTCTATCTCGGATTTCATGGCTTCAAGCCATTTGTTGGAATCTGGGCTCGCCATCGCTTCTTCATAGTTCGAAGGTTCACCGTTGTCTAACAACATGATTTCCAGGACAGGGTTGCCGTACCACTCTGGTGCGGAACGTGTCCTTGTGGACCTACGAAGTTCAGTAGCAACTTGATCAAAAGTACCTTGATCATCATCATTAATTTCCTCTCCAGTTGGAGTAGGCATCACAGGAACATTTTCCTGAGCTGCACTACTAACCTGTTCAAGAGGTAGTACTTCATCGAGTTCTACTTTCCTCCCACTTACTTCTTTCGAGAGAAACTCTTTTTCCAGAAAGGATCCGTTCTTGGCAACAAAGATCTTACCCTCGGATCTTAAGTAGAAGGTATACCCAATGGTTTCTTTAGGGTATCCTATGAAGAAGCATTTTTCTGACTTGGGTTCGAGCTTTTCAGGTTGAAGTTTCTTGACATAAGCATCGCATCCCCAAACTTTTAGAAACGATTGCTTAGGTTTCTTTCCAAACTATAATTCATACGGTGTCATCTCAACGGATTTAGACGGTGCCCTATTTAAAGTGAATGTAGCTGTCTCTAGAGTGTATCCCCAAAATGATAGCGGTAAATCGGTAAGAGACATCATAGATCGCACCATATCCAATAGAGTGCGATTACGATGTTCGGACACACCGTTACGCTGAGGTGTTCCAGGCGGCGTGAGTTGTGAAACGATTCCACATTTTCTTAAGTGTGTACCAAATTCGTGACTTAAATATTCTCCTCCACGATCCGATCGTAAGAATTTTATCTTTCGGTCACGTTGATTCTCTACTTCATTCTGGAATTCCTTGAACTTTTCAAAGGTCTCAGATTTGTGTTTCATCAAGTCGACATACCCATATCTACTCAAGTCATCAGTGAGAGTGAGAACATAACGATATCCTCCGTGAGCCTCAACGCTCATTGGACCGCACACATCGGTATGTATGATTTCCAACAAGTTGGTTGCTCGCTCCATTGTTCTGGAGAACGGAGTCTTGGTCATCTTGCCCATGAGGCATGGTTCGCATGTGTCAAATGATTCATAATCGAGAGACTCTAAAAGTCCATCAGCATGGAGCTTCTTCATGCGCTTGACACCAATGTGACCAAGGCGGCAGTGCCACAAATATGTGGGACCATCGTTATCAACTTTACATCTTTTGGTATTCACACTATGAATATGTGTAGTATTACGTTCGAGATTCATTAAGAATAAACCATTGACCATCGGGGCATGACCATAAAACATATCTCTCATATAAATAGAACAACCATTATTCTCGGATTTAAATGAGTAGCCATCTCGCATCAAATGAGATCCAGATACAATGTTCATGCTCAAACTTGGCACTAAATAACAATTATTGAGGTTGAAAACTAATCCCGTAGGTAAATGTATAGGTAGCGTGCCGACGGCGATCACATAGACCTTGGAACCATTCCCGACGCGCATCGTCACCTCGTCCTTCGCCAGTCTCCTCTTATTCCGCAGCTCCTGCTGTGATTACAAATGTGAGCAACGGCACCGGTATCAAATACCCAGGAGTTACTACGAGTACTGGTAAGGTGCACATCAATTACATGTATATCAAATATACCTTTAGTGTTGCCGGCCTTCTTGTCTGCTAAGTATTTGGGGCAGTTCCGCTTCCAATGACCCTTCCCCTTGCAACAAAAGCACTCAGTTTCAGGCTTGGGTCCATGCTTTGACTTCTTCCCGGCAACTGGCTTACCGGGCGCGGCACCATCTTTGCCGTCCTTCTTGAAGTTCTTCTTACCCTTGCCCTTCTTGAACTTAGTGGTCTTATTGACCATCAACACTTGATGTTCTTTCTTGATTTCAACCTCTGCCGACTTCAGCATTGAAAATACTTCAGGAATGGTCTTCACCATCCCCTGCATATTGTAGTTCATCACGAAGCTCTTGTAGCTTGGTGGGAGCGACTGAAGGATTCTATCAATGACCGCCTCATCCGGGAGGTTAATGTCCAGCTGGGACAGGCGGTTGTGCAACCCAGACATTTTGAGTATATGCTCACTGACAGAACTATTTTCCTCCATCTTACAACTATAAAACTTGTCGGAGACTTCATATCTCTCGACCCGGGCATGAGCTTGGAAAACTAGTTTCAGCTCCTCGAACATCTCATATGCTCCGTGTTGCACAAAACGCTTTTGGAGCCCCGGTTCTAAGCTGTAAAGCATGCCGCACTGAACGAGGGAGTAATCATCAGCACGAGACTGCCAAGCATTCATAATGTCTTGGTTCTCTGGGACGGGAGCGTCACCTAGCGGTCCTTCTAGGACATATTGTTTCCTGGCAGCTATGAGGATGATCCTCAGGTTCCGGACCCAGTCCGTATAGTTGTTGCCATCATCTTTCAGCTTGGTTTTCTCTAGGAACGCGTTGAAGTTCATGTTGACATGAGCGTTGGCCATTTGATCTACAAGACATATTATGCAAAAGTTTTAGACTAAGTTCATGATAATTAAGTTTATCTAATCAAATTATTTAATGAACTCCCACTCAGATTTGACATCTCTCTAGTCATCTAAGTGTTACACGATCCGAGTCGACTAGGCCGTGTCCGATCATCACGTGAGACGGACTAGTCATCATCGGTGAACATCTCCATGTTGATCGTATCTTCCATACGACTCATGTTCGACCTTTCGGTCTCTGTGTTCCGAGGCCATGTCTGTACATGCTAGGCTCGTCAAGTTAACCCTAAGTGTTCTGCATGTGTAAATCTGTCTTACACCCGTTGTATGTGAACGTAAGGATCTATCACACCCGATCATCACGTGGTGCTTCGAAACGACGAACTTTAGCAACGGTGCACAGTTAGGGGGAACACTTTCTTGAAATTATTATAAGGGATCATCTTATTTACTATCGTCGTTCTAAGTAAACAAGATGCATAAAATATAATAAACATCACATGCAATTATATAAAGTAGTGACATGATATGGCCAATATCATATAGCTCCTTTGATCTTCATCTTCGGGGCTCCATGATCATCTTGTCACCGGCATGACACCATGATCTCCATCATCATGATCTCCATCATCGTGTCTTCATGAAGTTGTCACGCCAACGACTACTTCTACTTCCATGGCTAACGCGTTTAGCAATAAAGTAAAGTAATTTACATGGCGTTCTTCAATGACACGCAGGTCATACAAAAAATAAAGACAACTCCTATGGCTCCTGCCGGTTGTCATACTCATTGACATGCAAGTCGTGATTCCTATTACAAGAACATGATCTCATACATCACAATATATCATTCATCATTCATCACAACTTCTAGCCATATCACATCACATGACAATTGCTGGAAAAACAAGTTAGACATCCTCTAATTGTTGTTGCATCTTTTACGTGGCTGCAATTGGGTTCTGGCAAGAACGTTTTCTTACCTACGAATAACCACAACGTGATTTTGTCAACTTCTATTTACCCTTCATAAGGACCCTTTTCATCGAATCCGCTCCAACTAAAGTTGGAGAGACAGACACCCGCCAGCCACCTTATGCAACTAGTGCATGTTAGTCGGTGGAACCGGTCTCACGTAAGCGTACGTGTAAGGTTGGTCCGGGCCGCTTCATCCCACAATACCGCTGAAGCAAGATAAGACTAGTAGCGGCAAGCAAGTTGACAAGATCTACGCCCACAACAAAATTGTGTTCTACTCGTGCAATAGAGAACTACGCATAGACCTAGCTCATGATGCCACTGTTGGGGAACGTTGCAGAAAATTAAAATTTTTCTTACAGTTTCACCAAGATCCATCTATGAGTTCATCTAAGCAACGAGTCAAGGGAGTGAGTTTGCATCTACATACCACTTGTAGATCGCGTACGGAAGCGTTCGAGGGAGCGGTGATGATGGAGTCATGCTCGACGTGATTCAGATCACCGATGACCAAGTGCTGAACGGACAGCACCTCCGCGTTCAACACATGTACGGTACGGGCGACGTCTCCTCTGTCTTGATCCAGCAAGGAGGAAGGAGAGGTTGAGGAAGACAGCTCCACCGGCAGCACGACGGCGTGGTGTTGGTGGAGAAGCAGCACTCCGACAGGGCTTCGCCAAGCTCGTGACGGAGAAGGAGAGGTGTTGGGGAGGGGAGGGGCTGCGCCTTGGCTTAGGTGTGCAGCCCTCCCCTCACCCCTCTATTTATAGGGGAAGGGCAAGGGGGACCGGCCCCTCTAGATGGGATCTAGAGGGGGGCGGCGGCCAGGGAGGGGGGACTTGCCCCCCAAGCAAAGGGGGGCGCCCCCTCTAGGGTTCCCCCCAACCCTAGGCGCATGGGCCCAAGGGGGGGCACGCCCAGCCCTCCAGGGGCTGGCTCCTGCCCCACGCAGCCCATGTGGCCCCCCGGGAGGGGTGGCCCCTCCCGGTGGACCCTCGGAACCCTTCCGGTGGCCCCGGTACAATACCGATATGCCCCCGAAACTTTCCGGTGTCCGTGTTGATAACTTCCCATATATAAATCTTTACCTCCGGACCCTTCCGGAACTCCTCGTGACGTCCGGGATCTCATCCGGGACTCCGAACAACATTCGGTAATCACATACAAGTCTTCCTAATAACCCTAGCGTCACCGAACCTTTAGTGTGTAGACCCTACGGGTTCGGGAGACACGCAGACATGACCGAGACGGCTCTCAGGTCAATAACCAACAGCGGGATCTGGATACCCATGTTGGCTCCCACATGCTCCTCGATGATGTCATCGGATGAACCACGATGTCGAGGATTCAAGCAACCCCGTATACTATTCCCTTTGTCAATCGGTACGTTACATGCCCGAGACTCGATCGTTGGTATCCCAATACCTCGTTCAGTCTCGTTACCGGCAAGTCACTTTACTCGTACCGTAATGCATGATCCCGTGACCAAGCACTTGGTAACTTTGAGCTCATTATGATGATGCATTACCGAGTGGGCCCAGAGATACCTCTCCGTCATACGGAGTGACAAATCCCAGTCTCGATCCGTGTCAACCCAACAGACACTTTCGGAGATACCTGTAGTGTACCTTTATAGTCACCCAGTAACGTTGTGACGTTTGGTACACCCAAAGCACTCCTACGGTATCCGGGAGTTACACGATCTCATGGTCTAAGGAAGAGATACTTGACATTGAAAAAACTCTAGCAAAACGAACTACACGATCTTGTGCTATGCTTAGGATTGGGTCTTGTCCATCACATCATTCTCCTAATGATGTGATCCCGTTGTCAATGACATCCAATGTCCATAGTCAGGAAACCATGACTATCTGTTGACCAACGAGTTAGTCAACTAGAGGCTCACCAGGGACGTATTGTGGTCTATGTATTCACACATGTATTACGATTTCCGGATAATACAATTATAGCATGAATAAAAGACAATTATCATGAACAAGGAAATATAAGAATAATGCTTTTATTATTGCCTCTAGGGCATATTTCCAACACCCCCCAAGTTCCATTCTGCAGCCGCACCGGTGCGTCAGAGCGCTCGTCAGGCTGCCAACAATTCAGAGGTGCCCGTGGCCCAAAGGGCAGCACTCCGTCTGGTGCATGCGCTGGGTATCCTGGGGCCAAGGGAGAAGATGACTCCAAATGCCGCCGCCGCCCTCATCAACAAGTTCAAGCAGCCTCTCTCTGAAGAAGACATCAACGCCATCACCATACTGACGCGCCTCGACCCTGCCGCGCTGCGCGTTGCTGCGGGCATGGCTGGACCAGATGCTGCTGCCTCCGTGGCCACTAGTTGATCATGTTAGCTATCCTTAGTATTAGTCTCCAACAGCGGCTGGCCTTTGGCTGGTTCGAGTTAGGTTGTCGCTTTGCTCATTGTAGTTTAGGGTGGTTGCTCGCTTTGCGCCAGTTAGTTTCAGGGGATATTGGTGGACTCTGGCGCCCCCCGGCGCGATGGATGGTGTATCTGTTTCCTTTCCAGTTCAATAGTAATTGTAGTTGTTGGAGCATGACTTGGTTTCCCCATGGATGACAACCGATGCCCCATGATGAGCTGGAATGTTCGGGGTATGAACACTCCAGCAAAGCGCGGAGCCATTCGTGAGATTGCTCTATCGCATAGATTAGCCCTCCTCTGTCTCCAGGAGACGAAGATAGATGTCTGGGACCGAGGCCTTGTGTCGGATACTGGGGGGGCCCTGCTAACTGATTGCATCATCCTCCTAGCCATAGGAACGAGGGGAGGTGCAGCCATCTTCTGGAACGCAACCCTAGTCTCGGTTTCTTCCCATAGCATAGGCCAATTTGCCATTACGTCCAGAGTTACAATGCTGCAGACGGGTCAATCCTTTTGGCTCACCACGGTGTACGGTCCGGCCTATGACGCCCGCAAAGATGACTTCCTTCTAGAGCTCTCGCGTGCAGTGCCCCCCGCATCTGAACCTTGGCTTCTTAATGGCGATTTCAACATCATCTATGAGGCCAGGGACAAGAACAATCTGAATTTGAATAGGAGGATTATGGGAAGATTTAGAAACGCCCTGGACTTGGCTGGCCTGCGTGAGATCAAGTGTAAAAATCGGAGATACACTTGGAGCAATGAACGTCAAAACCCTACGCTCGTTAGTATCGACAAATTCTTCTGTAACACTAGCTGGGAACTGCTATTCCCCAACGACATTCTGATGGCAGCTTCGACAGCTATCTCAGACCACTGTCCGCTCCTACTGGCAAATGCTTCTTCTCCCCCCAGGCGGGCTATGTTCAAATTTGAAACCTTCTGGCCGTGCTTCCCGCATTTCAAGGAGACCGTTGAGAAGGCGTGGAATAGGCCAACTACTCACACATGTGCTTTCAAGAGGCTGGCGATCAAGCTTGGCAGAAGAGCAAAAGATCTGAAGCCTTGGAGCAAAACACTGTTCAGCAACGCCAAGGTGCAGTTCCATATGGTCAACGAGGTAATCCTGCGCCTAGACATTACCCAGGAAAGCAGGGCCCTCTCTGCTGCTGAATTCCAATTAAGAAAGTCCCTCAAGCTACGGCTGATCGGCCTCGCGGCAGTGGAAAGAGCAAGGAAGTGGCAAGCCTCCAGAATCACCTGGCTCAGAGAAGGAGACGCCAGTACAAAAATTTTCCATGCCAAAGTCTGCTCGAGGCGCCGCAAAAACTTCATCCACTCCATTCAGCTCGATGGAAACACAACCACATCGCACGATGATAAAGAGAAAATGATCTTGGATCACTTCAATGCGGTTCTGGGCTCTTCTGACTCAAGGGCAACCACTCTCAATTGGGATTAGCTGAACATGTCGTCTGTTTCAATTGCCAGTTTGGACAACCCCTTTTCCGAGGAGGAAGTTTGGGAAGCGATCAAGGAAACACCTAAGGACAGGGCTCCGGGGCCGGATGGGTTTAACGGAGTGTTTTATAGAGCTTGCTGGTCCATTATTAAGGCAGATATTATGCTTGCTCTTAATCAGTTCTACTGCTGCTCTGGCCACAACTTCAGTGAGCTCAACTCTGCTCATGTGGCTCTGCTGCCCAAAAAAGATGGGGCTACCAAGATGACTGATTATCGCCCCATCAGTCTCATCCATTCCATGGCAAAGCTCATTGCAAAAGTTATGTCCATCCGCCTCACGAAGGTCATCCACCTGATTATTTCACCAGCCCAAATAGCCTTCATGAAGACCAAATGCATACACGACAACTTCATGTATGTTCAGAACGGAGTCCGGTCACTGCACAGGAAAAACACGCTGACAGTGCTGCTGAAGCTAGATATCACCAGGGCTTTCAACAGCATATCCTGGCCCTATCTTCTCGAGCTTTTGCAACGGTTAGGCTTCAGTTCCAGATGGCGAGACTGGGTGACGATGCTGCTATCAACCTCACACTCTTCCTTCCTGCTCAACGGCCTGCCCAGGCAGCCGGTCTGGCACAAAAAGAGGCTAAGACAAGGCGATCCCATTTCTCCTTTGCTGTTCATCATCGCCATCGATCCCTTGCACCGACTGTTGCAAGATGGTGGCGAGCTGAGGCTGCTCCAACCACTGCCGGGAAGAGAAATAAAGCTGAGGGTCAGTCTATATATAGATGATGCGATCATATTCGCTAATCCGATTAAAGAGGAGATTGAAACACTCATGCAAATTGTGCACGTCTTTGGAGAAGCTTCTGGTCTGAAGATCAACCTTCAGAAGTCCACGGCCACGCCGATTAGATGCTCAGGCATCGATATGGAGCAAGTTCTGCAGAGCTTTGGCGGGCGGCTCGCTCACTTTCCTCTCACATACCTGGGGCTGCCAATCACCATCAACCGCCTAAGGCTTGTGCATCTGCAGTTCGTTCTGGACAGGATCAGGGCCCGTCTCGCCGGGTGGAAAGGGAAGCTGCTGACTATCACTGCCAGAAGGGTGCTGGTCAGGGCTGTCCTCAGCTTACTGCCAACTTTTGCAATCACCGCACTGCGAGTGCCCAAAAAATTTCTGCAGGAGGTGGACAAATCCCGCCGCAAATTTCTCTGGGCGCAAGATGAAGATTTGACCGGTGGCAAATGCAAAGTGAATTGGTCCAAAGTTTGCTCGCCCACGGAGTACGGTGGCCTCGGCATCCTTGACCTCTCAAAATTCAGCAGGGCCCTGAGATTGAGATGGCTGTGGCATTCTTGGGTGAGCTCAGAACGGCCATGGGTGGGGATGGAAGTGCCTTGCGATGAGAGCGACAAGGCGGCATTCAGTGCAATGACGATAATCAACATTGGGGATGGTTGCAAGGCTACCTTTTGGGGCTGTGTCTGGGCTAGTGTCGAGCCCCTCAAGACGGCCTTCCCGCGCCTCTTCAAACGCTCGAGAAGAAAGAACGGGACTGTACAGGCAGCTCTGCGTGACAATACTTGGATCAAGGACTTAGCGCATGGCAATGTTAACCCTCTCCTCCAGGAGTTCCTGATCTTAGAGAGACTGATCAGAATGGCCAGAACAAGGATGAGGCCGGGGCAGCCTGACGAGATCACATGGAAATTCACGGCGAGCGGGATCTATAGCGCGTCGTCAGCATATCAGGCACAGTTTCTTGGATTGGTTCAGGCTCCGTTTAAAAATACCCTGTGGACGGCCTGGGCCCCTGGCCGGATCAAAACTTTCGCCTGGCTGCTGCATCTCGATCGGTTATGGTGCAATGATAGGCTGCAAAGAAGAGGATGGGAAAACCAATACTTCTGTCTACTTTGCCTCCGACACCTTGAAAGTTCAGTCCATTTGTTCTGGCGCTGCGAACTGTCTCTGAAGATTTGGGACAAGGTGGCCTCGTGGCAGGGCTGCCATGCCGTGCAGCCAGGCCTCTGGTCCTCCCTCCAACGCTCAACAGATATCGCGGACACGATCATCAGCAACACCGCGCCGGGAAGCAGGAAGGGGATCAAGACCATCATCATGCTCGTGCTTTGGGAAATCTGGTTGGAGCGGCACCACTGCACTTTCAGAGGCAAGGTGGCGCAGAAGACCGACATCTTGGCTGCGATCAGGCGGAGCGTTGAGTTGTGGCGGCAAGCGGGAGCCCACTGTCTAGCACATCCCTTTGCAGAGCCACCATCGGGGATCGGCTAAGGCATCTGTTGGCCGGCTGCGTCTTCCTTCTTTCATTTTTCTTCTTCTTCATTTCTTCTCTTGATCCCCGGATCACCCCCCATGTGTTTGTTTCCCGCTTCTACCTGCTTAATATATGAATGCCAGCAATTTGCTGGATCTTTCAAAAAAAATATTATGTCATGAAGGATGGGCTAGAAGAAAATCTATCTTGTGCTAAGTCTGCTATTTTTTTTCTTTCAAAATTTATTGAAGTGTTCACGAGCCTGGTTATTTTCCATAAATAGCTTGTGCATGTGCATGGAAGAATATACAATAGATGTCGTAGCGCATTTCAAAACATCTTTGCCAAGATTGGTGTACATATATGTCTTCACAAATTTCAAGCAAATTCATTCAGACACAGATAACTGCACATCAAACACTATCTTCCATTTCCAATCTTTTCCACACACCTATATTCTTTTTTATTTTAGTTAACAAAATTAGTTTCTCCTATGTTTGTATTCTTGTGTTCTACTGGGCCATCCTCCGTGATCATTGGCTTGTAACATGGAAGATTACAGCTGAACAATACAACCCTAAAAATGAGGGCAGGGGCAATGAAGTTCAGGCCAATAACTGATCATACGTACTTCACAAAGTTAGTATAAAATTCAGACACTTACTTCGGAACAGAAAGAGTATATTCTTTGCGCGGGTGCAATATTTACATTATATTGACATATCTTTATGTGCGATATTTATACAGTGCTTCTGACGTATATAAATTAACAACGCCGAAGACGCGACTATTTCT
This sequence comes from Triticum aestivum, assembly GCF_018294505.1. NCBI lineage: Eukaryota > Viridiplantae > Streptophyta > Magnoliopsida > Poales > Poaceae > Triticum > Triticum aestivum. Next base: position 587,571,255 of record NC_057807.1, on the reverse strand, counting down.
AGTACCACTAGAAACTAACTCCACATATCCACAAGCATGTGCAAAAATGCCCTCCTTTTTCTTTTCTGGCAGTCTCGTGTGCTCTGCACCTCTACTCGCTCTCCAAAATGGCGGTTAAGTCGGGCGAGAACCGCGGCGGCGACCTGCCGCCTCGGTACGCCACCCTCCGTTTCTGCGCCACCGTCGGCTTCACCGCGAACGTCGCCAAGGTGAAGCTATCTTCGGCCGAGTAGTCCTCCTCGGACGGCTCGAACACGAGCGGTGCCACCGAGCCCCGACGGCGCCGGCCTCGGGTTGACGAGGCGGTGGCGGCCTTGACGAGGGCGGCGCTGGCCTTGACGGCGAGCGATGCCACCTCCTCGGGGGCGAGGCGGCGGCGCAGCATATCGCTCGGGAGCACGAAGTAGATCTGCCCCGGCCGGAGCGCCTCGCCACTGGCCACCGCCGCGACGGAGCCCTCAAACCCCATCGCGTCGGCGTCGCAGAGGAACCACTCCTGGTGCCCCACCTCCTCAAGAGCCGCCGCTGCCGTCGCGGGCGGCGAGTACTCCCGGAGCTCGCCGCTGGGGAGCACCACCCTCGCGGTCGCCGGGCCGTCGGCCGCCGCGTCGTACGACACACACAGGCCCATTTCGTCTTGGTCGCCGCGTGTGTGCTGCTGCTGGTTCTTGTCCTGCTCTTCTCTTGTTCGCGCTGTAGTTGTGGTAATGCAATGCGTGGTGTGGTTGCTACCGGAGACGGCGATGGTATATATAGCGGAGCGGCATAGCGGGGAGGCAGAGGGAGCGTTGCCGTGTAGGCGGGAGTGGGGGCAGCACAGCCTGGCTGGAGGTTTGTTGCGGCCAGCGAATGCCGTGGAGCCGTCAATTGGCTACCCGGTGAAGAAGATATTTATTCCGATCGAGTTAACAGTGAGCTCCGGCCAGGTAGCAAAACCCTACCCACGCGGTTAAGTTGCACAACACACAGATACGTACGTACAATCAAACACGGCAATGCGTTCTTCATGAAAAAGAAATTCGGAAAACAATCCAACGGACAGCTCTTTGCCTCCAGACTTAGCACCCAATAATTGTGAAGAAATTGTCCTTAGAAAACAACAGCGAAAGATTTGTCTCATCCTTTAATTAAAAAGAGTAGTGTTTTTTTCCACATAAGCTCAAGAGCCGGAATTACACAAAAAGATCACTCTCCCGGTATTAATCAGCCCAATTTCTTGGCCCACATTTGATGGAAATGCAGCATGGGATTGGTGATGACGTGCTCTTGTGCCAGAAGACACGGGTGTTTCTTTAGTTCCAAATAGCGCAAGTAATAAATATGGGGAGGTAGGCCATAGCTTTTTGCTAGGATGCTCTTTACTGAAAGTGTTGACCCACCATTCTTTAAGAGAGAGCTCCAAGGTAAAAATTGTTATAGCAACATAGCAAGGTACTCTGACAAGATCACATGGTCAATACAAGAACAAACTACTATTTTGATGGACCGGATATGTTTTTTCAATAACTCTTTTCTAGATACTTTTCAAATAAATCTGTCCTAAATAGTAACTTCTATTGTTTTTTACAGTTGAACCCCACCGCAGGTTATGTGGTTGTATGGGAAAAATAACTTAAGTGTTAGGATACTTCCAGAAAATGACTGAATTGACACCATTGTATGGTTGCCACCAAACATCTAGTTTTTTTTTCCTACGAGGCCATTGACATCTTGTTCACATTGTGCAATGACGAATTTAAACTCTTTACGTTCTTATGAAATTAAGTGAATACATTAAGGTGTCTTTAGAGAATGTTTCTAGATTACTTGTCCCGGCCACTCGCATAGATTGTCAAATGTGAAAATCCGAAAGTAAAAGAAGCATTATGGTTTGGATAGTGGATAGCTGATAAACCCATGACCTTTAATGGATTAAAGTGGAACAATTCTCGAGCTGTAAAACATTTTATCTGAAATTGCGTTAGTAGTGCTAGAGAAGATCTATATCTGTTAATTACCTGTCTATGGCATTCCTCATAGTACTAGATTAAGAATAAATAGTATAACAATTCACATGTATATTATTTGCTTAGTACCTGCCACAAGATTGACGACGGAGATTAGCGATGTGATATAGTAGACTCTATCAACAATGACAAGGTTTATTTTGGTTCCTAAAGTGTAAAACATGATAAGCATATCCTTAAATTTAAATGTGGTTAGATTTAATTTTCTCCTAACTCAATGCACATAGACCGAGGATATAGTGGTGAGATCTAGCACAAGCCAACGCAGAAAAATTGAAAAAGGAAGAAATATTGAAAGGATATGGAGATTAATTGAAAATAAACTATTTATGTAAATGGAAAACACCATACTCCATTTAAAAGCAGAAAACATAATGGAAAAATCTATGTATTTTACAAAAAAAAATGTGAATGATGGAAAAAAATAATATAAAATTATAAAATGTATACTGTTATGGACAATCACAGACAATTTAGAATGTTAATAGAAAACTCCCATATTTCCTGATTTTCCATGGATACTCATGAGATTATTGCCTCCCTTTTTTTTCACACTTTTCAATTATTTGTTGAATTCCTGGTTTGGCTCGAAGGTTTCATTTTAAAAATAAATTACCAAATGGTCGACAAACGTTTATTTCCATTCTCCTAAACTTCTTTTCTTTGATTTTTTATTAGTTGGGCTATAAAGTGTGTCAAAATCCCAGCACGGCCTAATCAAACCCCTTTAAGTTGGCGAGGACCAAGTTTTTTTTAAAGAGTAGAGGGTTTGTCTAGTTCTAGAGTCAGATGACAAAATTGTTGCAGGCAACCTGCAAGGGACTTTTGTAATAACAATTTTAGTAGTTTGAATTGCACGATCCATGAATTTGGTACTACTCCTACCACCATTCAAGTTTGTTAGGCAAGAGAGCCATGTCTGTAAAATCAGGACAATGAGTAATTGGTCAGAACTTAATCCCCCTCTTTCACCGCCCCCCACGCATTGGTGAGTTTTGACCTTTGCTGATGCACTTTGCATACAATTCTATATTGGAGCTTCATTGTGTACAAGGTATTCACACCCTAATATTTTAGGAATTTCATTAGTTTTATGAATGGCCTTGCAAACCTCAACGGAGAGAAAGTACCTTTCTCGTTGAAACGATAAGAGCTTAGCTGCGTGCACGATACGAGCGTGAAGCAGAAGCTTCTGGAAATATCCCCTCTCGTCATTTTTTCAGTTGCGTGTAGGCTAAAAGCCTTGCCAAAGTTTTTATGCACGTACTAGCATGTAGCCCCCTGTTCGGGAGCGAGGTGGGAGCGCCGGAGCGGCGCGATGCCGCGTCTCGTCATGGGCCACGGTACGCGTGGCGCGCCGGCGGAGCAAAGTTGACGGACTTCACGTGGCCGCATGGGCCGTAGCTTGTTATACGTGTGTAGGTTCAGTGAACAGCCGCGGTTTGTTTGTGTGCATTCATATGGTTCCGTCATTGTCCGTTGCTGAACGTAATAAAGTGTGGTGGACTCTCGCTGCATCAGTTGGCTAACCCCCTAAAACCAGACATGAATCGTGCGTGGTCACATGGACACGTCCAAAACATGATCATGTACTCCCTCCGTTCCTAAATATAAATCTTTTTAGAAAATTCATTATGAACTACATACGAAGCAAAATGAGTGAATCTACAATTTAAAGTATGTCTATATACATTCATATATAGTTTGTAGTGAAATCTCTAAAAAGATTTACATTTAGGAACAGAAAGAGTAGAAGACATAATGTTTTCACTTTGAGATTTGAAGAATCACGCATGCCTGCAAAACTATGGGAGTTTCACAGTTTAAAGAACGTCAAACCACGGAGGCATGCGCGGAAGCATCATTGCCGCGAAAATCCTACATCTACGAAGAGTTACGTGCCACTTTTACGTAAACTACCTAACACTAAACCTCTCCCTCCTGATTTTCAGGGGATGGGCCCGTCCTTCCTCTTACCTGCAATCATATTCATCCACCTGTTTCGTTACGTTAATTACTTGGAACTTTTTACGTAGCTCTAGCATTGCTCGTCCCGTAGTGTTCGCAGTACTTGGGTGCATATGGAAACCAGCTGACATGCATTACTAGACTACAACCCCCATCATAGGTTGTGGTGTATCATATCAGAAAACACTCGATTTTGCGATATACGTACTCCATATATGCATAGAAACGACAAGCCGTTTCACGACCCTATCCATATGCATAGAAACTTGCACTTGTACGGTGCGTCGAATAGAATATGGCGTTCACTGCTCTAACCAGCCTCGTGAACGTGCCCGTCTCTGAACCACAGGATGCTTGATCAACAGACCACGCCGCTCCACGGAATCGATCGCAAATCAGTCCAAACAAGGACCAGGTGCTTATTCGGAGCGTGCGATCATGCAGGCGTCGCCATGAACGCCAAAGGAGACAAACGCCACCATTTCCCAGGACCATGCATGCATAAACACTCCCACCAATCGAGCGGGTCCGCAGGGCCGGGGCGTCGCCTACCGGCCCGGCCAGCCAGCGAGGTACCTCGCGCGTGGCGCCGTGCATGCACGCGACGACGGCGAGCCGCTCGCCGCATTCGGCCACGTCGGGTGGCGCCGCGCACATGCATGCCGCGCTGCCCGTTTTGTTTCAGCGAGGTTTAACTAATGTTGGAGCCCGTTGATCTCGGCAAAATGGTGCTAGTACCGTGCAAGTTTAGTACGGCTGGAAACAGAATAGAGGCCAGTGGCACCAAATGGGTTGACTTGACTACTCAACGGTGCTTGATGCATTAGTTCTATTTTTTCATGTCTCTTTCGAATATTTTATCAACTTAGTTAGTTGTAATGTTTGTTACGATGACTGTGCTTAACATGGAGCAAATATCACGACACCGCCACTATGATCACTAGGGTTTCACAAAACAATAACTTCAAAAAAGTATCAAGATGTTTCACAGGATCCAGTTTTTCTATTAAAATGTTTGACACTATCTCTAACGAGGGTTTCTCCGCGTCCTGCGGGCTCCACCATCGATCTAGCTCGTCTTGTGTGGCCTTAGGGTCATGAAGGTGTGGTGGATCCTAGTCCTTGCCATCGAGATGATTCCTACATCTTTTTTTAGGTGTATTTGGGAGTTTGTTTAGGGTTTGTGTCCTTTTAGGAGGTGAGCCGGTGACGGCTCCTTGAAGATGAAATAAGGTTTGTCTGGCCCCGCCCCAGTAGTGAGTCCAGTGTCGCCGAAGGGCGTGTGGAGGTGTGTCTTCGGCGGATCTCGTGAGATTTGGTTGGTGTTTGTCTTTGGTAGATCTGCTTAGATTCGGTCATCGTTCATTTGTGTTTGCGTGTCTACGGGTTGGATCCTTACGATCTACACTTCTGTTCATCGAGGACGGTTGTTGTTCTGGTGCATTGTTCTTTGGGGCCTTGCACAACGACATCCCAACTGTTTACTACAAGAAG